>NW_024412445.1:435314-528329 GCF_014898765.1 Herpailurus yagouaroundi | reverse complement strand
CCCCCCCCCCCCCCCCCCCCCCCCCCCCGCCGGGTGGTCGACGGGCAGAGTGCAGAGCTTGGACCAAAGGGAAAGAGGATGAGCCGGTCAGGAAGCCTTGGGTCGGCAGGCAGCTGTGGCCAGCCTGAGGGACACTGCAGGGGCAGCTGGCTCAGCCCAGGGACCAGGCAGGACTCAGGGAGGGTCTACATGTCTCCTGCTCAAGGCCCTTCCTTCACTTCTCACCGGCTCATCCTCATTCATGCTTAAAAGGGCAGTGGGACCATGTCAAGAGCTGGTCACTCAGGTGGGGTCCCAGCTCTGCCCTCCCGGCCATCTGATGGCACCAAGTGGCCCCACGACTCCGCAGCCCCAAGGTGCAGAGCAGGACTGTGCCCGTGCCGCACCTGGCACCACATCAGCACCGACGACACGCCAGCTCCCAGCTCTTGCCATGTCCCTTCAGAGAGCAAGCCCCCCCCCCACCTGAGCCCCCAGCCCGGCCCCCTGTGCCTCCTGTCCCTGCACAGGCTTGCCCTGTCACGTGTCCCCAGGCTGGTCCTGGTGGCAGAAGGGATGAAGCAAGCAAGCTCTTACCCGCAAATGTCCTCTGTGAGCCTCTGAATCATCATTCTTGAAACTTTGTCTTGGAATTTGCTCTGTTGGCCCCCAGTTGAGTGTGTCCAGCAGGGAGGCTCAGGCCGGGATTGGGGGGGGGGGGGAGCGGGTGGTCTGAGGAACGTCACTTCCCTGGGAATGTTCCCGAGTTCAGCTGGCTCACACATGGATCAGATTTGGGCCCAACATCCTCTGCCAGGGAAAATAGAAACCATGAAAAAAATGAGAAAGGAATAGAGAGAAGCTTTTCCTCAGCCACAGTGAGTCACCAACAGGAACATGAGCAAAAAGCCTCGTGGGGAGCTGGGCAGGGTGGGGCAGGGAGTTGGGGGCCCTCGGCCCCCAAGCGTCTGGCCAGGTGGAGAGGAGGGGGTGAGTGCCTTCCATGCCAGGCCAGTACCCTCCAACCCTGCTCAGTGGGCAGGGCTGGGACCCCACTTAACTTTAAGACTCACACCCAGGAAGTCCCTAAACCCGGGCCCAGGTTCCACCTGGGGGGCAGGGAGGCAGCACAAGGCCTGCAGTGGCTGCCACTCACCCTTCCAGGGTCCAGCGCCCCTGCTCCTAGGCAGGGCATTCATATCCGTGTCCAGGGGCTCTCGTGAGCTAGTATGGGGGGTCTGCCTGGCTTCTGAACCTCCATGTCCAGCTTCCTAAGAGAGGCCCCGGCCTTCCCCCTCACTCCCAGGGAGGGTCTGCCCAAGGGGCCACAGCAGGACTGGGCTCGACAGGGAAGAGGGTGACATCTCCCTGGGGGGGGCCTACCCTCGCTGCCTCCGGAGAGAGAAAGGAGAGCTCTTAGGGATCCTGTGGGCTGGGGTGGGGGGGTCCATGGAGCTCCCCTGCAGCCACGTGAGGGTGAGGCCGGGCACGGCCAGGCTGGGGTCGGTCCTGTGTGGCCCTGGGAGCCGAAGTGCACTGCTGAGGGCTACTGAGAACCACACCTCAAGGGCTGCCAGCCAGGGTAGGTTCTCTGGAGAGACAGCCCGAGGGGTGCCCCAGCCAGGGTCAGGAACAGGGGCCCTCAGGGCAGCAGTGAGGCCCACCTGAGAGGAGTGGGTGGGTGGGGCAGACACCCTGCAGGCTGCAGTTGGGGGGGGGGGGAGACATGTGGGCAGAGCTGTCCCCTGTGGGGGATGCCACGGCCACTTTGCCCCATTCAGTAGTGCCCTGTCCCCCCAGCAGGGTGCGGTGTGAGCCACAAACTCCCACATTGGAGGAGGCAAGGAGGTGGAGAAGAACAGGAAAGAAAGAATGGAACCCTCTTTCCCATCTGGTGAGGTCAGCCCCACAGGGGTGGGGAGGGAAATGGAAGCTTTGATCTGGGTCCGAAGGGATTGGCCTGGGACAGGAGGGAGAGGAGATTTCCCAGGAGTCAGTCTTAGGCCTGTGACCTTGAACACTTGGGTTGACTAGTCTGCAAGAGGAGGGTGGCTCCAGGACCACCAGGGCCCCCTCCCCCAACAGGAAGGGAGTCCCATTGGGGACGGTCCCCAAGGAGCAGGGTTAGCATCTGTGTTTGCAGCTCGGACAGCTAGGGCCTTGAGGCAGGGCTGGCCTGGGCCTTGAGAAGCATGAGGGTCAGTCCCATCCTGGGTCGCCCTGGGTGACCTTGGCTCGGTCCCCCCCCCCCCACAAACCTCAGGGTTCCTTCTTTCCAAATGTGGGTCATCCACATAAGCACTAATTTTGCACATCTAGGTAATGGGGGGGCATGGTGTGGGGGTCAGGGGACCTGGGGGGACAGGAAGGAGGCCCTCTACTGGCCCTTCTGGGGAAGAGCCAACCTCTGGGCCAAAAGACAACCTCAGGCCAGGCAGCCACCCCAGCAGGGGACTGCCTCCCCCATTTTGCTGCGGCTGGAAAGTGCACCATCTCATTGCCCTCCGACCCCCAGTCTCCAGACCACAGCTGCCACCCCCCTGGTGCCAGCACCCTCACTTTTGGGTCCCCAGGCCTCTGTGGCATGGGTCCCTGACTGTGGCTCACTGGTTCCCTAAGCAGGCCCTTATGGAGCACTCAGCCTCAGTGTGGCCCAGAGAGCCATGGGGTAGCTTTCCTCTGAGACAGTCTGGAGGGAAGGGCAAGTCAGTGACCGAACCCCCAGAGGACAGAGGGCAGAGGAGGGCAGTGACCTGCCGGGAAGTAGCGTCCTGCTCTGTGGAAGAAAAGGCGGGTCGGGGGGAAGACTCTACCCCCACCCTGGGACGCCCCCATCAGTCACCCACGACTCAGGTGCTGGTGTGTGGACAGCAGATGGGGCAGCGGTTTATGCTCTCTATGTGGGCTCTGGAGCCTCTGGCACGAGGCTATGGGGCCATGGCGGCCCTGGCTCCTCTGCTGAGGCCCAAGTGTCACCAACAGACACCTAGTGACCCAGCCTGGGCAGAGGTGGGAAATTCACCACCAGCAGCACCAGCGTGCCCAGGGTGTAGATGGGGCAGCACAGAACACAGGGGCCAGGGCAAGCAGGAGGGCTGAGCCTGGGAGGCTCCTGGGTCCTCTGAGGAAGCAGCTCAGATATGGAAGGCTGGGCCTCGGGGGAAACAGAGCCAGAGTTCAGATATGGCCGAGTGGGGCCTTCTGAGGGGCTCCCTCCATGGCCCGTTGGCCAACCTACCTCGGATGGCAGGAAGGCTGGGCTCTGGACGGCAGGCCGAGGCATCAGTCTCCAGACCCTCTCTGTCTCCTAGAGCCCTGGGTCTGTCTCCAGGGACTGAGGGAGGAAGACCCAGGTCCACCAGGTCCTTCCACTCCTCTCTCTCTGGAGAGGCCCCCAGAAGTGCCCCCTTGTCTGCAGTCTGGATGTCACCAGGAGGGCTAGGCTGGTTGGGCCCGCAAGAAGGGTGGTTTCCAGAGCCACGGGGCCTGGGGTCTCGCAGACGGAGCCTAGCCATCCACACAACTGGAAGAACAATCTCCTGGGTTTCTGACAACTTGAAAACCACATGTGATTTTCCACCGTCCGGTGTCCCTGCCCAGTTTGCTGGGCCAGCACTGCTGAGTGAGCAGAGTTCACCCGGATTCCTTCCACTCACCGCAGGGCCCAGCCCCTGGGGAAACGGGGGTCACCGCAGCCGCGGGGGCGCTGCTGGCCGGCTGGGGGCAGGCTTCCAGTGCCCTGAGTCTCTTCCACACTGGGAGGACAGTGTGTAGCCAAACAGGGTCACAACTGGCCAGTGTTGTTCCCAGGGGAACAGGGGTTGTTCAGTTCCAAACTCCTTTTTTAAAATATTTATTTATGTTTGAGACAGAGAGTGTGAGCGGGGGAGGGGTATAGAGAGGGTGGGGGACAGAGGATCTGAAGCAGGCTCCAGGCTTTGTGCTGACAGCGGACAGCCAGATACAGGACTCGAACTCATGAACCACAAGATTATGACCTGAGCTGAAGTCTGACGCTTAACCGACTGAGCCACCCAGGAGCCTCCAAAAGAACTCCTAATGGCCTGAAGATATAGATGTCACAGTATTCAAGGAAAACACAGGAATCTGTGTTTATATCCCTCTTGGAAGAAACCTCTCAGGAGAAACAGTAGATGGAAAGCTCAAGAATGTCGGCTGGATAGAAGTTTTAGCTTTCTGTTCAAAACATACTGAAAATTAAATCAAAAGACAAAACTCTGGGGAAGGACCTACATCCCCAGACAGCATTTTAGGGGCCCATTGTGACCCCAGAGGTGCTCTCTGAGCCTCAGTTTCTCTGTTCTGGACAATGGGGTGATGACGGCATGGCTGCCTCATGACAAGGGCACACGGACTCCCGCAGGTGACTCTAGAAACCTCTGCCCAAAAAACAGTGTCTTTGATAAAACAAAGCTGTTAAAGAAAATTATTTACATTTTAAACCAGTTTGACTTTGTCTCCACTTTTTAAAGTCAGCAATGAGACACAATCAGGCACTTCACTAAAGTAGAAACATAAGTGGCCAGTGAATAGACACAAAAATGTTGACCTCATGAAAAATCATGGAAATGCCGACTAAAATGTGCTCACTGCTGTCTTTCCCATTATAAAATTCTCATTGACTTAACACCTCCTAGGAAGACTCGGGGCGCTGTCACTCAGAATCCTGTGGCTGCAAAGAGCAGAAAGCCATGGTGACTGCTAACCATGTGTCACTGGTGGGGCCAGGGGTGCCCAGGGAGCTGGTCAGATGTCCTCTGGTCAGACGTGCCTGCATCTGGATCAGTGTGCCGAGAAAAGCAGACGGTGCTCCCCCAAGCAGGTGGACCCCTGTCTCTGCTTGAGCCGAGATGGAATCTTCTCCTGCCTGTCCTGGTACATCATTTCCCCAGCTTCTCAGACCTTCGGGTGTGGACCGAACTGCAGTCCCCACTTCCTGGGCCTCCAGCTGTCAGACGGCAATATTCTCAGCCTCCATGTGCCAAACCTGCATGATAGATCTGTCTCTCTATGTATATTTTATGTCTACACAGGTATATTTTACCTATCTATCTACCCATATATTTATACATACACACAAATGTATCCTATGGGTTCTGTTTCCCTGGAGAACCCTGGCTGATGCACCCTCTACAGCAGCTGAGCCCTGACAGGCCACCCCAGAGACACCTGTGTCATCAGCTTTCACTGTCCCCCCAGGCCCCTCCACACCCCAGAACTTGAGCTCACTAGGTGTCCCAGAAAGGGCCGGGATCCCGTGACCGGACTCTAACCTACCCCTTGTTCCAATGAGACACAACCAGAAGGTCAGCCATGTGCACACCACACATGACTGCACCTGTCCACCTGTGCAAGGGCAGGGTTGGGCAGGCCCCCGGATTGTCTTCTCAGGAAATTGGATGCCAGCCTCACAAATGAGTGTGTGCCCCTGTATCCTGCCCAGAATGTTTCCTGCCCTGACATGCGCTGTGGCTGCGAAGGAGGTGTCCTGTGGCCCTGAAGTTGACAGGCCTGACAGGCCCAGCCTGTCCACAGGGACTTCAGGGAGCAAGGTATTGCATTAGCCCCTGAGACACCCTCCCCTGACCCCACAGTCTAATTCAACATGTCCCTGATTTTAGTAGGAGAAAATGCTACCAGCATGGGGCATGTTCTGTCCTGGGGATGTATTTGCTGTTCCTTCTGTTTGTACACCTTTTCCTCAAACATCACTACTTTCACAAAGACCCCTACTCACTGCAGCTTCCCCCACTGCCCTGCGTAGAGCTTCAGCCCCCTACATCTGCCGAAACAACCCACCTGACGACTCCCCCACCACTTCATGTCTGACGTATGGACCCATTGGGCTATCCCGACAGCATTGATGGCTCTGACTGAGTGGCTTTCCTGTGCTGATGCCCTTTGCCCTGTAACTTTGTAGGACACTCACAGGCTTGGCCACATGGCTATTCTGCCCAGTGGCACAGGGACAGACCCGGTTCAAGGAGAGGCTTGAAGAAGCACTTGCAATGTCCCCCGCCCCCTCCCCCCAACCTCCCAGAACTGTGGGGGCCCACCTGGGCCAGCTGGCTAGAGGACAGGCCACTGGACCAAGCTGAGCCCCTATGAGGCCAGCACCCTGCCAGGGGTACCATGAGGGCAACCAGGGGACCACCAAACCGGGCTCAGACAGGAGTGTGAGCTAATACATGTGACTGTTTCTATCTGCTGAGCTGGGTGGTTGGTCGCTGGGCGAGAGCTGACACTTACCTCGTGTGTTTATTTTCTGTCCCCGACTATCTGTCCCTGACCAGCAATGCTGGCTTCACAAGGCCAGGGTTTGGAGGCTGTGACATTTATTTCTGCACCTTCCTGTTTAGAGGAACGCCTGGCACATGAGGCCGTGAGTGAATATCTGCTAAAGGTCTGAATACACCACAAACACCTTCACAGGATCCTGTGGGCCGGGCGGCAGAGTGCCCGTGAGAACGGCCGTGTGGCTGTGGCTGGTGCCCCCCACGAGCACCGGGGTCCAGAGAACCACCGTAGGTCCCGTCTGTGAGCGTCACGATGAAGAATAGCCAAGAATCCCCTTCGTCTTCTGGAAGGGTAACAAACCCCGACTAATCATAACTGAGCACTCTAATTAAAGTGACACCCATGTGCTGGAGCACTCTGATGGCTTAGGCCAACGTCCCGGAGAAGACACTGCATCAGGCACTGACTGCATCATTTCTGGAAAAGATACAAAGTCTCCAAAATGTAAAATCTGCTTGAACAATAGGATTTAAGAGCTCCACAACATACCAAGTAAAACTTTAATTAAAAAAAAAAAAAACAAAAAAAAAAAACCACTCAGTCTAATGCTTAGGTTTGAATATTCTCAGGAAGCACAGAGGGCCCTTGTGTCCCAGTGGAGTGACACAGGGACGATTGATCGACCCTTTGTAACCTGCAACTTCCACTTATACAAAACGGGCTTTTCCATCAAGACAGGGTCATATATGAGTGATGGAAAACCCAATGATGGCTAACATAAGATAGAAAGTTATTTTCCCACATACACAAATCAGAGGTAAGCAGTCCAGAGCTGGCATAGCAGCCTGACAACAATCAGAGATTCCGGCTCCTCTCCTCTCATTATTCCCCCGTTCTCAACTTATGGCTTCCATATCTTGGTGCAAAATAGCTGCTTGAGATCCAACCATCATTACATCATCCCAGGCAGTAGAAAGGAAGAAAGAAATAGTAGAGCGCAACTTTTTCCCTTAAGAACATTTTCTACAAGCTCACACAAATCTCCAAGTTGATTCCATTGACCTTGGCATGAACTCAGTCACAGGCCGTAGCTACAAGGGAAGCTGAGAAGTGTAGTCTTTTTCCGATGGCCTCGTACTAGTGAAATTTCGGGAGTCCTATTACTGAACAAGAAGGAGATAATAGATGTTGAGGAATAAGTAACAGTCTTTGCTGCAGATGATATTTTGAGTCTGGAGAGATTACCAAACTCTTAGGAAGGTATGAAAACACTCAGTCTGGTGGAGGAAGATGTCAAAGCTGAAATCTGTGGGGCACCTGGGTGGCTCAGTCGGTTGAGTGTCCAACTTCGGCTCAGGTCATGCACAGTTCATGGGTTCAACCCCGCGTTGGGCTCTGTGCTGACAGCTCAGAGCCTGGAGCCTGCTTCGGATTCTGTGTCTCTCTCTCTCTCTGCCCCCCCACCTGCTTGTGCTCTGTCTCTCTCTCTCAAAAATAAGTAAATGCTTAAAAAAAAAAAGTTGAAATCCCAGGACAATATAAGAAACACACTATGGCATTAGCAATTTTGTAATCAGCTTGTGGCTAAGGTATTCATATTCTTGCCTGTGTGTCTACAGATTTGTGCCAAAGCCCAGCCAATGAAAACCAGAAGTGCAAACCAGCTCCGATGGAGGAGGGGGGCCCTCAGCAGGCGTTCACCCCAGTTCCACAGCTCCAGCTGTCCGAGGGGTTCCGGAATGCTCCCAGGGCCTCTGTGGCACCCTGAGTCCTGAGGGCTAACACCAGCACCTGCTCTGTCTCTAGCCCCTCCTGACAGCCAAGCTTCTCAGCCTCTTTTTCCTCCTTCCTCGGTCCCAGGCTGCTGCACCTAGGCCTGGGACTCTTACCAAACCCCAGGGCCTGCCCAGGGCCATCACACTCCTTTTGGGAACTCCTTCTCCTGGACAGGATTGCCCTGTCCAGTCTGTTAGGGTCGCCCAGACTTCTGGGCTGGCTCCTTCTGCCCCTCCCCCACTTCTGCGCTGGGGCCTTTACAAAAATGTCCCCCACCCAGTCCACACCACGCAGGCCCAGGACTTCCTCCTCTCAAATCACCTACCCCCAGTCCTGTGCTGGAGTTCAGCTCCAGCAGGTCCAGGGGTTCCAGAAGGATGAACAGCATTGGGGAAAATAACAATGGACACAGACAACAACAGTGTGTTAGACTGGCCGCTTTATTGTGGCAAATGTGGCATTATATTTGTTAGCAGTTTCCTTGTAGCATGCGTCATCTACATCTATGTTTCTCGGCATTACCTAATTCTAAAAACGTTCCTTTGTGTAATCACCCATTAAGGAACAATATAGTTATTTTCTTGTAACGTTCCCTCCTGCCCTTTTGCTTATTGATTAATTTCTTCATATTATTTTCATTATGTATCTATGTTTGTAACTGGTGGGTGGAGGTCTGAGAGAGGCTCACAGGACGAGTCTGTAGAAGGGAGTGGAGGGGTAGGCCAGGGTTGGGGCCACGCCCTGCGGACAGCTGGTCACACAGGCCTGAGCACAGGGGCATGAATGAGGCTCTGTGGATTTGGGGGTGACTAATGGGGGAGGGGAAGGTCAGACGCACTCAGTGAGGGTGGAGAGAAGTAACCCTACCCCATCCAGGTTGATGTGGGGGTCAGATGTGATGCGGGGGTGGTCACTTGACCCTGTTCCCCCTTGAGATGTCACTTCCTGGAACGAGTGCTCTTGAGGGGGCAGGACCCCCAGTGCTAGTGCTGAGCTGGACATCAGGAGGTCCCGTCAACCTTGCTGCTGGGTCTGCAATTCTGCCAGCTTGGAGTCATCAGAAACGGGGGTGGGGATGGTGATGTCTCAGAATGTCTGGTGCCCCTGCCCACCTGACCCCTGCCCCACCCCTGCACCCCAGCGGGCTCGGCATCCCCACTTGGCAAAGTTGCAACTCCTTGCGGCCGCTGGCTGCGGATGTACTGAACACCCTTCTTATTTCCAAGTTCCTTATCATACAAGTGGTGGGTGCTCATTGTAGAAAAGTCAGAAAATACAAATAGGCAGATAGAGCAAAGTGAGTACGGTAGGTCTTACTGAATGTAACCCACTTCCCAGAGAGAACCAGTAACAGTTTGTTACATAACCATCCGGGATTCTAGGAAGCACACAGCCTGGGGGGGTCCGTGATGGAGACAGGCTTCTTGGGTCACATCTGTGAAATAATGGAAAATACGCATCTGGGTGTCTGCCCCCATTTCCTGATACAGAGCTCCCAAAGCCGTTGTAATTTCCTAAGTGACGAGAGCACTGGGCACATGTTTTGTCCCAATATTCGGTCTCTGATCCCATCCCAGACACAGTTCCTAAATCTCTTGGAATTTCCTGGGTGAAGGGAATGTCTTTTGTTCGAAGAGGAGAGTGTGGTTGGCTTCAGGGGGGTGGTCACCAGAAGGATTCAGCCATGATTAGGAGCCTGGAGCATTCCGCCTCACTCCCATCCTCCAGGGAAGGGAGAGGGGCTGGTGGTTTGGTCAATGATGGACCCTGCCCCCGAGAGGAGGCCCCCATAAAATCCCTGAAGTACAGGGTTCAGAGACCTTGCCATGGCGCGCTCCATCTCCCTGGGGCAGGAATCACCTGTGCCCCGCACCCTTCTGGGTCTTGTCCTGTGTGACTCTTCATCTAGCCGCTCATTCCTATCCCTTAATATCCTCTGTAAAAAGCACTCTAGGAGGCAGACTGTTTTCCTGAGTCCTGTGAGCTGCTCTAACACATGACTGAATCAAGGAGGGCTTCCAGGGAACCCTGATTTGCAGCCAGTCAGTTAAAGGCACAGAAGCACCGGGACTGCAGGTTGGCAGAAGTGGAGCAGTGGCCGAGCCCTTGACCCACAGGATCTGCGCCAACTGCAGTCGGTGTCAGAACCGAACTGGACCTCAGGACAGCAGCTGGTGTCAGAGAACTGCTCAGTGTGGGTTCAGAAGTTGTGCGACAGTAAAGGAGACACAGGAGTGTTTTTCCAACACAACATCCCAACACTGCCATTCACTAGCTGTGCAAATGCAGGCAAGTTACTTGGCCTCTCTGTGTCTCTGTTTCCTCCATAGCAAGTGGGAACATGAAGGTCATCCACTGACAGGAATGTCCTGGGCGTCGATGAGCTGACATGTGTAAAGAGCTTAGGATGTGGGCGCCTCCGTGTCTCAGTCGTTTGGACGTCTGATTCTTCATCTCAGCTCACGTCATGATCTCATGATTTGTGAGATCGAGCCCCATGTTGGGCTCTGTGCAGACAGTGTGGATTGGGATTCTCTCTCTCTCTCTCTCTCTCTCTCCCCCTGTCTCTCTGCCCTTCCCCTGCTCATGTGCTGTCTCTCAAAATAAACTTAAAAAAAAAAAAAAGAGCTTAAGACAGTGCCTGGAAGAGACTGTATGTACATATGCTTAAAAAAACATTTTATTATTAAAATTTCAAACATATGCACCAGTGGAGAGTCGATGAGCTGAACTTCCTTCCATCACCGGCATCTAAGTTATCAGTTCATGGCGCCGTCTTGTTTCACAGTGTCCCATGCTTTCCTCTACCCCAGCATCATTTGAAGCAAATCCCAGACATCATGTGATTTCAGCAGGAAACATTTTATTGTGCATTTCTAAATGAAAGGGCTCCCTCTGCCTCTCTCTGTTCAACATCACCGGGGTCACCGTTGACCACAATTCCTTTAAGCACTCAGAGCTAGGATCAGTCAGCGCGCACTTCCCCAGCTGCTTCCTGAATTCTGCTGTCTATGCTGGTTTATTTGAACTGGGATCCCGATAAAGCTCACATGCTGTGATTGATTGAACACGTCAGCTCTCACTGAGTCTGCACATCACCTGATGCAGGAGGGCGCTTCATCGCTGACGTGTACAAACCAGGAAACAGGCTGGTAAAGCCACCCAAATACCTGGCAACAAAGCCAAGCACGAGCTTGAAGTGGGTGGAAGACAGAGGACATCTGGGGGAGGTGAGGGCAGGCCTAGCCCCACTCCCCACGGGAGCTGCTGGGTCAGGCCCGCAGCAAACCATGACACCCCCGATTCTCGCCTCAGGTGAACTTGCTCAGCACCTGGCCTTCTCCCTGTGCCCTGGGGACAGGCTCCCCCCTCCACTGTGAAGGCCCCTCCCCGCCGCTGCCCCCCCTAGCCGCTAGACAATCCGGCCAGACTGGCCGGCCCGGGGCTCTCCTTGAAGCCAGTACTCTGGAAACCCCCATCTTCATATCTTTGTTTTACTGCAATGATAACAGTAGTAAATGGGAAAATATCTAAATAAAGGACATTGGTTCTGTTAACCTCAATGATACACACTGACAGTTATTGGGGAGCCTGGGTGGCTCAGTCGGTTGGGAATCCTACTTCGGCTCAGGTCATGATCTCGCGGTGGGTGGGTTTGAGCCCCATGTTGGGCTCTGTGCTGACAGCTCAGAGCCTGGAGCCTGCTCCGGATTCTGTGTCTGCCTTTCTCTCTGCCCCTCCCCAGCTCACGGTCTGTTATCTCTGTCTCTCAAAAATAAATAAATGTTAAAAAAAACAACAACAAAAACCCCACTGATAGTTATTTCTTTTACCAGGAACAGAGGGGTTTACTCAGGAGTAAAGGAGGATTACAACCCGGGACAAACAGGTTGTGGCTAAACCAGGGCAAGTGGGGGGAACAGGGGAGAAAAGGAGAAAGTTGGGAGGGGCCGTTCCAAGGAACAGTGTGTGGAGGAGACTTCCAGTGGCCAGTGTGGTGGCTTCTTGCTGACGGAGCTGCCGGCAGGAGGTGGGGGCAGTGCCCACTGCAGGGGTAGTGGGAGCACGACCACGTGCAAGGTCACATCCAGGTAAGGTCAAGGTCAGCTCTTCCTGGCGGTCTGCAGTCGACCTCGGGCCGCGAGCTCCCCCTGCCTGAACCTCCCCCCCCCACCCCAGTGAGGTTTCCCGTTGCTGACTTTCAGTCACATCCATTCAAGAATGTAGTAACGTCATATTCTGTCCTAATATAAATGGAATAGTCTGTAGTGGGAAGAGATGATTTTGTTAACTTATGATGGAGTTTGGGTCAGCAAACACCCCTCTTCTCATAAGCCTTGGGACCCCCTAGCTCCCCACTGTTGGCAACCAAGTGGAGCCAGGACTGGTTGGCCAGCTGAACCCAAAGAACTTCACTGAAGGACATGCTTCTTCTCAGGCCACGTTCCCGTGGTGAGGGGAGTCAGGGGCTGTCCTCTTCCCTCTGGCCGTGTCTTTCTGCTCCAGATCCTGACCTTCCAGTCTCCCCACCTCTTACTTATACCAAGCCTGTCTAGGTCCCCCCCCACCCCCAAATTCACATGTTGGAACCCTGGTTTTAGGAGGTGGGCCTTGAGAGGTAATTAGGTCATGAGGGTACAGCCTCCTGGATGGGATCAGGGCCCTTGTGAAAGAGCTGCCGTGTGTGGCCCCTTCCACCCTGTGAGACCACAGCAAGAAGTCCGCAACCCTCCACAGCCTCCCAAACCGTGAGAAGTAAGTATCTGTTGTTTATAAGCCTCCAGTGCGTGGATTCACTATAGTTGTCCAAACGGGCTAAGATGCCATCCAATCAGCAACCCACCTCCTCCTGCAAAGGCAGTATGGTTCCTCAAAAATAAAGCATCTTTATTATACAAACTTCCAGGCCCTTGGCAAGCCACAGCACCTAACACTAGTACATCTATTCCTATCAGAAACCAAATCCCGTAGCTCTGATAGATCTCTGCAGCTCAGCAAGGTTGATCACGGAGCCCCAGCAGCAGAGTCCAGAGCTGACCTAGGTCAGAGCTGTGGACTCAGGCAGCAGGGTAAATGGTGGTCATCTGCCCCCCCCCCCCGCCCCATTCACATCCACCTGGAACCTCAGAATGTGACCTTATTTGGAATAAGCGTCTTTGCAGATGTAATTAAGATAAGACATTTCGAGACAAGGTCATCCTGAGTTAGGGTGGGCTTTTAGTTCAATGACTGGGGCCCTTTTAAGAAAGGAGGAGAGGACTGTTGGGGTGGCAGGGAGCGGGGGGGGGGGGAGGGCAGGCAGCCACTGGAGGGACCAGCCACGGGCCCAGACCTGCCTGGACCCTCTCTGTGAGGCAGGAAGCACCCTCCCCTAGAGCCTGTGGGGGAAGCACGGCTGTCGACCTTAGAACTCTGGCCTCTGGAGCTGGGAGAGAAGAAATTTCTGGTGTTTGAAGCCACTCAGTTTGTTGTGGTTTATTATGGCAGTGCCAGGATGGAAAAACACAGGGTGCTATGAACTGAATTGTCTCCCTTGCCTCCCTGAAATTTCTATGTGGCAATCCAAACCGTCAATGTAGTATCTCCAATATCTGGAGATAACAGGGCTTTTAGGAGGTAATAATGTCAAATGGGGTCATGAGGGTAGGGTCCTGTTTTGATGGGATTAGTGGCAAGGGGCAAGGCAGAGATCTCTCTCTTACTGTCTCTCCATAGCACACAAAGAGGCCACATGAGCCAAGAGAGGATGCCTCAGGACGGAGTCTACCTGCCTGCACTTTGACTTGGACTTCGGGTCTCCAGACTGTGAGGAGTAAGTTGCTATTATTCAAGCCTCCAGTGTGGTGTTCCATTGTGTCAGCCTGAGCTGACTGCCACACCAGGTACCCCAAGCCCACGGTGATGTGGAGGGAGCAAAGGAAGGCCCCTGGCTAGCACTAGTGGCTGGAGTGTCAGCAGCCTGACCACATGCTCTCTGGAATGCTGCTGGCAGGCAGCCCCCAAAACACAGGAACCCGAAGGAGTGGTGGCCCCCTGAGCCAGGGCAGAGTCCTGGCCCCAGAGGCCAAGGACAGGTGCAAATAGCACCAAAGTGAACTTTTGAAAAGGTCCACAGGGAGGTTTGGAAGATCTTCCCAGGGGACCTCTCTGAGCTGGAGGTGGAAACTGGAAATAGCTAGATGAGATTCATCTTAGAAAAATGCAAGCTCACATATCTGGGCAAAACTAATCCACATCACAGCATGAGACAGCCGCGGTATAGAGCGGGTGGGAGCATCGGTCCCCAGGGCAGCTGCAAGGGCCCAGGCAAGAGGTCATCTGTGCAGCCTGACTTTTTGAGGGGTGGTCTCGGCATGGGGAAAGTCCCTGAGGCTAGGGACTTAGGGGTCTGGCAACCCCAAGGCACGTTTATTGGAAGTAGAGGGCTGAAGCTTCCATTTCCCAGCGGGTCAGATGGCGACCTGATGGTCCACAGTGTTGCGGAGAGGAGCACCCCACCCAGCAGTGTTGTGGCCTCGCCCACTGGTGCCCAACCTCCACTCAGTGGGCACAGAGGGTTCCCCTCTCTGATCCTCCCTGGGTGTGGGAAGGCCCATGTTCCTCCGTTTTGCAAGTTGCCCCGTGTTTTAAGCATTCAGGTGTGATGGGTCATTAGAAGTTAGAGACACAGGACACAAGAGGAAAGGAAATCGTTCTAGGGGAGAGATGGCTGCTCCCTGAGGAGATGCAGGACCCACATGTGGGGAACGAGGCTCTGACCCCTTACACAGGCCCTGGGAGCTCCTCCTTCCCTGCTGGCCAGAGAAATGGGCACAGGGAAATGAGAAAGGGACCAAAGCCCAGGCCTCCTGGCTGAGGAGTGAGCGTCCCGTGGCCCAGGAGGGCAGGTGGAGGCAGAAAAGGCCTCTCTCAGCCCTGTGCCTAGTGCCCTTGACAGGAGGCCCCAGGGAGAGGAGATCAAGGAGAGGGGCAGGAACAGGTTACACCTGGTCTGTCTCACCTGTTAGTCTGAGCATAGGCTAAACCTGCTTCAACAAAAAGATTCTAACATGTGGCACCTGAAAATAAGAGAGGAGCAGCTCCCTACTGTCAGGATGTCAGCTGTCCCAGCCTGATCTAGACAATCAAAAGAATCCCTATGTTGGAAAAGGCATTGCTGGGTGTGATTTTTGTTTTCATTTTGCTGGATATGGTTGCCAAATTGGCTTCCAAGAAGTCCTTCCTACAAAGTGCCAGTCCCCTCACATCTGACAAGTGCCCAGGTCAGGCAATCCGGTGGGAGTTTACTGAGTAGTGTTTCTTCTGTGGCATTTCTCCCGGTGTTCCTGCCGATTTTTCCATTAGATCACTGTCTTTTTCTTATTTATCTGTGGATAGTTTCACAATTACAGGAATTAGACAATTTCAAAATACGTCACAAATATTTTCCCCGGGGTTTGCCTTTTGATTATAATTTTTAACACATTTAAAATGTGAATGTGGTCAAGCTTATCACTCTTTTTCTTCCGTGTCTCCAGGTTTATCGTGACAGACTATGAAAACATTCGTGGACTTTTCAAGACGTTTTTCTGGTTTCTTTTTTAGGTTTGGATGTTTGATCCATCTGGATTGCATTTCGGTGTTAAGGACGGAGGGAGCCAACTTCTATTTTTCCGAATGGCCGGTCAGTGGTACCAACGCCGCTGGACTGGAAAACCTTCCCGGGTTTGAAGCCCTTCACCCTCACCTTCCACCCGGCTCCGCGTCGCCAGGTACAGGAGGAACCCCGCCTGGCCCTGCCCACTGCGGTCGCCCACCCCCGTCGACCCCGCGGGTCCCGCCCCAAGCTACGCTTCCACATTCCATGGCTCCGCCCCAAGCCAGTTTCTGCCCTTTATAGCCCCGCCCCCACACCACTGGACCCGCCCCACGCCCCGCCTCCGAGCTCTCCAGCCCCGCCCCACCCAGCCCTGACCTTCCCTCTCCCCGGCCCCGCCCCTAGCCCTCCGCGCTTCTCGGCCCCGCCCCAACGCCGGCGCTCTTCCGGGTCGTCCCCGGGCGGCTCTAGGCGCTCCTTGAGTTATTTAAGTAAAAGGCGTGGCCTCTGGTGCTAATGGCATGGAGAAGGGGCGTCGCGCGCGCGGAACTCGTTGGGAGGCTGGGGGCCTACACAGCACTTCTTGGGGCCTAAGTTGCCTGCGGCTGGACCGGCTCGCACGAGACCGCCAGGTGCCGCTTCCCCTTCCAGCCAGCCTCCGCCGCCTTCCTTCCGACTTTCGCGTGCCTTCTTTCCGGCGCCCGCCCGCGGCCAGAGCCAGGATGCTTCCGAAGCGGCGGCGAGCGTGGGTCGGGTCCCCTGGCGGTCCTGCCCCCTCCACGGCGCGCTTCCCCGGCATTGCCATCTACCTGGCCGAGCCTCGCATGGGTCGCAGCCGCCGGGCCTTCCTCACGCGCCTGGCCCTCTCCAAGGGCTTCCGGGTCCTGGATGCCTACAGGTGCGCGGTCGTGGACGAGTTTGTGGCCCAGAGCAGTACCTGCCGAGGGCTCCTGCCCGGGACGCCTTGCGGGGCAGGGGGCTCCTGCCCGGGGCGCCTTCGGAAGCGCTGGCCCGGGTATTCCTCGGGGGCCCAGTTTCTGGAGGCTCCTGCTTTGGGATGCCTGGGGGATGGCACCTGCCCGGGGCGCCTTAGTGGGGGGCGTCGCAGGAGGAGCGCGGGGAGGGTTTGGCGCTTACAGCGGACAGAGTGTCGCCTGTGTGGGTATTGCCATACTGTCGCGCCCAGAGGACACTGCTGCGTGGTGTGAGGGCCTAAGCACAAATTGCTAGTGCTCAGAACTTTGCACGTGACCAGTCACTTTCACAAAAGGTGTTTCTTTACAGCTGAGGATATTGAGATCTAAAACGACTCACCTGCAGCTGACCCCCCAGGGCGGAGGGGCACCTGAGGTTTTTGGATTCCAAGTTAACCCTGGAACTTCATGCTCACGTGGCTTTTCTCTCAATATCCTCTTCTATGAAAGGGTGCTGTAGTTGGGGCCAGGAGTGTTCTGTAGGACAAGAAGAGAACGTCTGCCAGAGAGAGGCCTTGTAAAGAGCCATAGGGGTGCGTGGGGTTAAGGGTTTCAGTGGCTAACAGCCTTCTGCCCTAGGTGAGTTCATCTTGCCCCCTTAGCCAAAGTGACGTCGCTCCTCGGGGCTGAGAAAGTGACTTGAGGGAGGTCCAAGAGCAGCGATAATGACAGCCTGAGATTAAAGAACTGCGGTTCCCATAGGTTTGAAGTGGAAAAATCCAGTCCTCCTGCAGCTTTTTTTTTTTTAAGTGAATTAACCATTTTCAGTGGTTAGACCCACTCTGGAGGCGTGTTTAATGTACTGGATGCTAAGACCTTTTGCTTATTAGCTTGTCTAATCTTTGTAACAACCCTACCCAGTGGATATGTTGTTATCTTCTTTAAAGTGGAGGAAATCAGGGCACGGAAAAGGGATGTGCTCAGGGGCATGCAGCATGTATGTGGCAGAGCTGGGGTTCAAACCCCAGCAGTCTGGGTCCCAAGCACTTAGATGGAGACCCACTGGTCCTGCCCACTAGAGAAGAACTTTCTCAGGGGTCAGAGGAGACAGACAGACAGACAAGTGGACACGACCCTGGACTGGGCTTACAGTCACAGGTGGAGCAGACAGGCACGGCTCTGTGGGGTCCTGGAACGCCAGAGGGGTTCAAGTGCCAGAAGAGGTTCTCTGAGGACGTGACATTTGAGAAATGAGTGGGTGCGCACCAGGCAGAGGGGAGAGGGGCAAAGGCCAGGAGGTGTGGAGCGAAGCAGGAAGGACCTCTGGGCATCACCCGCTCCCCTCTCTCTGCCCAGCTCTGAGGTGACACATGTGGTGATGGAACAGACCTCAGCAGAGGAGGCCAGCACCTGGAAGGAGCACAGGGCGGTGGCAGGCTCTCCACAGGGCCGCACCAGCCCAGTGCTGCTGGACATAAGCTGGTTCACGGAAAGCATGGCAGCTGGGGAGCCCGTGCCTGTGGAGCCTCGGCACTGCCTGGAGGTGAGCTGGGGGGAGGGCCGCAGGGGCAGGCCTCGCCCGGCGGGTCAGGTGAAGTGTCATCACCGGCTGCCGTTAGACGAAATGGG
Organism: Herpailurus yagouaroundi; assembly: GCF_014898765.1. Taxonomy (NCBI): domain Eukaryota; kingdom Metazoa; phylum Chordata; class Mammalia; order Carnivora; family Felidae; genus Herpailurus; species Herpailurus yagouaroundi. The sequence continues at coordinate 510,197 of NW_024412445.1, read as the reverse complement.
CAGGAGGGCTCAGCGCAGGCCACCGGGGACCCTGGGAGGCCAGGCCATCCTGGCTTCTGCTGTCACCTGGCATAAGCTCTTGGGATCCACCTGTTTTTAGCACATTCAGGCCTTTCTTGATCAAGTAGTGAGATGGTACCTCCTCGCGAGACAGCAGGACGCTGTCCTCAGGTGCTGTGGGTCTGTGGCCTCTGTCTGCCTTGGTGCTTCCTGGTGAGCAGAGCTGGGGTGAGGGGATGGACTCAGAGCCAGGCTCTCCATGTTCGAGCCCCACGTCCCTGTCTATGAGATGGAGTGACCAGCACTCTGAGCCACGTGACAGAGAGGGCTGGGGAAGTGGAGCACAGGCTGCATGTGCAACGACAGGAAATGTCCTCCGTCCTCCGCCGGAGCTGCTACTCTGGCCTGAGGAGCCCTCCTCAGCCTGCTCTGCAGGGCAGGGCTGCTCTATGCCTTCTGTCCTGGGAGCCGGCCCCGCAAGCCCTGCAGCCTCCAAGTGGCCTCTGTATTGCCCATCTGTAGGTGGCCGTGCCCGGGAAAGGGCTGCCAGGCTCAGTATGGATGCCACAGTATGCCTGCCAGCGCCCCACACCCCTCACACACCACAACAGCAGCCTCACGGTGAGCCCCGGGCTCCCAGCCTCCCTGGGATGGGCCCAGGCCTGTTCCTGTGAGCACTGCCACTCTGCCCTGCCCCAGTCTGGGGACGGGTGGTGGAAGGGAGGGTGGGGTGGGGTACCCTTCCCCTCACCCAGGCCCCCTCCTCGCAGGAGCCTCTGGAGATGCTGGCGGAGGCGGCTGGCTTTGAGGGCAGTGAAGGCCGCTTCCTCTCCTTCTACAGAGCGGCCTCGGTGCTCAAGGCCCTTCCGAGCCGGGTCACAGCCATGAGCCAGCTGCAGGGGCTGCCCCACTTTGGAGAACATTCCTGCAGGGTCATCCAGGTAGGTGTTCACCACCCTTAGCAGGGTGGTTGAGGAGAGGAGGGAGTGGAGGTGGTTAGTGGTTGAGTCCAGCCGTGGAGATTTCCAGGCTGAGGCAGGTCACCCTCTGCTCAGATTCCTCATCTGTAAATTGGGGCCACACGATGTGGCTGAGAGGGACCAGACAGGACTGGTAGCTGGCACTGTTGGCATCGGCCCAGCTGTCCAGGACGGTAGAAGAGAACCCATGACTATAAGCACCACTTCTTAAAACACAAAGTATTTGGGGCACCTGGGGGGCTCAGTTGGTTAAGTGTCCGACTTTGGCTCAGGTCATGATCTCACGGTTCGTGGACTCAACGAACTCTGTGCTGACAGCCCAGAGCCTGGAGCCTGCTTCAGATTCTGTGTCTCCCTCTCTCTCTGCCCCTCCCCTGCTAACACGTTTTCTCCCTCTCTCTCTCAAAAATAAACATTAAAAAAAAATTTAAAACAACAACAACAAAGTAAGGACCCAAAATGTTAAAATGTCTTTTTGTACACTTATCACTGAGAGAATATATTGTGACAAAAAGACTTTTGATTTCAGTTAAACTTTTAAAGGAAGTCTCATTGAATGCACCGCCTGTGTTTTGAAAAGCAGTGTTTGGGGCACCTGGATGGCTAAGTCGGTTGAGCGTCTGACTCTTGGTTTCAGCTCAGGTCATGACCTCATGGTTTGTGGGTTTGAGCCCTATGGACAGTGCAGAGCCTGTTTGGGACCCTCTCTCTCTGACCCTCCTCTGCTCACACTGTCTCTCAAAATAAGTAAATAAACTTTAAAAAAAAGAGAAAAGCGATGGTTTCCCTGTCCTGGGACTTGTAACTCATTTGAGAGCTGGCCTGTCTCTGGGCCGAGGGGCTTTGAGGCCAGGAGATTTGGTGGCTCCCTGGGCACAGTCTCTCCTCCAAGTCCCCCTGCATCCTGACTGGATGAAACTGCCCTGTGCAGTGTGGGGGTTCCGCCTGCTGCCTGGGCCCCAGCTCTTATCTCCAGTCAGGCTGACTGTTCTGCTTTGTTCCCCAGGAAGTGCTGGCACAGGGAGTATGTGAGGAGGTGGAGAGAATCCGATGCTCAGAGAGGTACCAGACCATGAAGGTACGTGTGGGGCAGACCCTGGTGGGCACATGGAGCCTGTGGCCCTCCCTCAGGTGACAGCACAGCTCCAGCCATGGATGGGAGGTCAGCAGGGGCGCCCAGGGGTCAGAGAAGGTCTCACTGAGGAAGTGGCAGCTAAGTTGACACCTGATATGCACGAGGCAGCCAAACAAAGTGGAGCCTGGAGAAGCTTGTTTTTAGCACAGGGAATTTTCTAGATCACTCAGCACCATCTGCTCTGATTGGACCATCTGTGGGGTGTTCTCAAGCATGTTGTATGCTCTGGCATCTTAAACAGAGCAAACTGGACAAAATGTAACCACCTCCTGGGTGTCGCAGGGCCACTCACCCTTGCACGGTCTCCTCGTGTCCGCAGTGCATCTTCCACTGTTCCCATCTGACCTGCTGACACTTGTCGCATCAGCAACCTGTTGGGGGAGTGGGTCACGATGCTCCGGGAGGTGGCCCAGAATGTTGTGAGGGGCAGTGGGGGCTTCAGAAAGGGACCAGAGCCACATGTGACACATGGAAGGCCCCAGGTAGGCAGAGGACGGGAGTGTATGGGCCACATGGGAGTTAGTGGACGAGCACTGACGGAAGGCAGGGTCCTCACCTCTCCCTGGGCACCCAGAGGTCACCCAGGTCAGCAGAGAGATGGGTTAACGATTAGAAGTTTGTAGTCATAAAGCAATAGGTTAGGTTGTTCTGAGCATTTTTTTCTGGCAGGACCCAGCTGGTGCTCTTGGTTCAGGGGATCAAGGGAAGAGTGGGCAGCATAGCCCAAGAAGGGCAGGGCTGCAGCCGTCCTGCAGGAAGCAGGGCCCAAGGATCCACTTGCTGCTGGGTACTTCCCCTATTCTGCACGCTGGCTGCTCTGCTGGTTGAGACCTGGCCGCAGAAGGTTCCCTTTCCATGGGTTACAGCCTCCACCACTGCCCAGGCCGGACCTTCTGTTTCAGTTCCAGAAATCCCCAGGGAGGGGATTGGCTGGCACAGGGCAGGTGCCCACCTCTGACCGACAAGCTGTGGTTGGGGAGGAAAGAGGTGATGGGCTGGGGCTGGGGTCCGGGCCGCCCTGTGTGGGAGCCCCGTGTGGCAGGCAGTCCCCGGCAGGAGGTGGGCTCCCGTGTCTATCTTCCAGCCCCAGGCTTGCATTTCCTCCAGCTCCTGCTACAACGACCCTCTGGTTGTTAACTGCCTGTTGTTTTGGTGTTTGCTGAGGAGCAGAACGAGGGGCACGAGGCTCCGATTGCTCTTAGGTGGGAGCGGCCAGTGGATGAGAGCTGTGAGCTGTCTGTGTGGGATGCTGGAATCACAGGCTGGAGCTGCGGGTTCTAGGGAGACCGAGGCCCTCTGGGGGAGGTACACACGGGGTCTCTTTGTGTTGTGCACCGTGAGGCTGGGCTGCATAGCCAGGCTCGGGGATTGGATCCTGTCTGTACTGTCACTGTGTGGCCTCGGGCAGCTTGCTCACACTTGAGAACTGTGAGTAGGGACGGCACCTGCCAGGCCACGGGGTGGGGCTCAGTGAGGCCCTAGTGAGATGCTGTGGCGGTGCTGGCCTGGGACAGCACCCCCTTCACAGACCGCTGCTGCTGTCTGCATCTTCTGAAAGGGCTCTGCTCTTGACCATGCTGCGCTCATGCCCCAAACAGCTTTTCACCGGGATCTTCGGGGTTGGGGTAAAGACTGCTGACCGGTGGTACCGAGAAGGGCTGCGGACCCTCGACAGCCTCCAAGAGCAGCCCCAGAGGCTGACCCAGCAGCAGAAAGCAGGTGAGCCCTGTGAGAAAGGACAGGACCCTGGGCTCCCACACCATGGCACCCTCAGCATGGACACAGGGCATGTGCGGATGGCTGCCTGGATGGCAGGTAATGGGATCAGTGCAAAGGGCCCTGGTGGCAGGCAGGCCTCTCTGGTGGCCTCCCTGGTCTCCACCCAGTGGAATCTGGATCCACTGTAGCCCTTTTGCAGTGAACAGTGATGGTCACAGTAGCTGCTGTGACATTGAGGCCTCCTAGTGGAACTCAGATCTGGACCAGGCCCCTTACCACTTCTTACTGCTTCTCTTTTTTTTTTTTTTTAATTTAAATCCAAGTTGGTTAATATATAGTGTAATAATGATTTCAGGAATAGAATGTAGTGATTAATCACTTACTTATAACACCCAGTGCTCTTCCCTATAGGCGCCCTCTCCTTAATGACCATCCCCTTCTAGCCCATCTACCACCTCCCCTCCAGCAACTCTCAGTTTTTTCTCTGTTTAAAAGTCTCTTACTATTTGTCTCCTTCTGTTTTTATCTTACTTTCCCTTCCCTTCTCCTATGTTTATCTGTTGTGTTTCTCAAATTCAACCTGTGAGTGAAATTGTGATATTTGTCTTTTTCTGACTTATTTCATTTAGCAAAATACACTCTAGTTCCATCCATGTTGTTGTAAATGGTAAGATCTCATTCTTTTTGATAGCTGAGTAATACTCCATCATATATATAAATCACATCTTCTTTATCCATTCATCCATCATTGGACATTTGGGCTCTTTCCATACTTTGGCTATTGTTAAAAGTGCTGCTATAAACACTGGGGTGCGTGTCCCCCTTCGAAACAGCATTTTTGTATCTTTTGAATAAATTCCTAGTAGTGCACTTGCTGGGTTGTAGAGTAGTTTATTTTTAATTATTTGGGGAACCTCCAAACTGTTTTCCAGAGTGGCTGCACCAGTTTGCATTCCCACCAACAATGCAAAAGAAATCCTCTTTCTCTGCATCTTTTGTTGCCTGAGTTGTTAATGTTAGCCATTCTGACAGGTGTGAGGTGGTATCTCATTGTGGTTTTGATTTGTATTTCCTTGATGATGAGTGACGTTGAGCATCTTTTCATGTGTCTGTTGGCCATCTGGATGTCTTCTTTGGAAAAGTGTCTATTCATGTCTTTTGCCCATTTCTTCACTGGATTATTTGTTTTTTGGGTGTTGAATTTGATAAGTTCTTTATAGATTTTTGGATCCTAACCCTTTATCTGGTATGTCATTTGCAAATATCTTCTCATATTCAATTGATTGCCTTTTAGTTTTGCTGACTGTTTCCTTCGCTGTGCAGAAGGTTTTTATCTTGATGAGGTCCCAATAGTTCATTTTTGCTTTTGTTTCCCTTGCCTCCGGAGACGTGTTGAATAAGAAGTTGCTGCAGCCAAGGTTAAAGAGGTTGCTGCCTGTTTTCTCCTGTAGGAATTTAATGGTTTTCTTTCTCACATTTATTCACCCATTTTGAGTTTATTTTTGTGTATGGTGTAAGAAAGTGGTCCAGCTTCATTCTTCTGCATGTTGCTGTCCAGTCTTCCCAACACCTTTTGCTGAAGAGACTGTTTTTCCATTGGGTATTCTTTCCTGCTTCATTGAAGATGAGTTGACCATAGAGTGTGTCCATTTCTGGGTTCTCTATTCTGTTCCATTGATCTGAGTGTCTGTTTTTGTGGCAGTACCATACTGTCTTAATGACTACAGCTTTGTAATACAGCTCCGAGTCCGAGATTGTGATGCCTCCAGCTTTGGTTTTCTTTTTCAAAATTACTTTGGCTATTCAGGGTCTTTCTGGTTACATACAAATTTTAGGAATGTTTGTTCTAGCTGTGTGAAGAATGCTGGTGTTATTTTGATGGGGATTGCAGACCCCTTACTTCTGATTCCAGGAAAGGGAGGCTGTGTCTGTGCCCTGTGCACACCTTGCTAGCATGGGGCTGGTGCCCTGGCCCACTAGGTGATGGTATGGGGACTTGTGTGGCAGGAGAGGCTCAGTACAGGGCTTGCATGGGAGGTGGCACCATGTGGTGGAATGAACATGAACTTGAGAGTTTGTCAGGCTTGGGTTTGAGTCCTGTCTCTGCAGCTTACTAGGTAGGTGACCATGGCCCTGAGACTTAACTTCTCTGAGCCTTGGTGACATTCTCCACAAATCATGGGGCTCTGTGAGCTCCTCTTTGTGAGGCCAGTGGGGAGTAGGTGTTAATCAGTGTCTCTGTCCTCTCCATGTGGCCCGGGGTGGGGGCCCCATTTGAGTTGTTCCGCAGCCCAGCACCCACCACTTCTTTGAACATCTTCCCTCGGGCTGGGGGTCATGGGAGGGTTGCCTGGATGGTCCACAGGAGGTGAGACCCATGGAGTCACGTGTCCAGTGGAACATTAAGTGATATCATCATTGACTGCACCCAGTCCCCTCTCCCCATGGTGCCGGAGAGATGGAGCCGCCAGCAGCACTTAGTCTGTGCGGCCACATGCTGTTACTCCCCACTTAGATTTCTTATTGTGTGGAAAGTCCAGTGACACTCCCATGGTGGGGGCAGGGAGATAGGGCTACAGTGAGGGGTTCCTGAGTGGCAGAGCCACCTTCTTCAAGTGTTTATCGCTTTCCGGGCCATTTTATGGATGGGAAAACCAAGGCATTCAAAGAGGTAGACTGCGTCGTGAGTGCACTTACATCAGCCTCCTGATGGGATGGAGAAAATTCTGCAAGACGCTCCCATTGGGGAGAACTGGGCAGGGGGCTCAGGGGCTTCTGCCATTTCTTCCAACTACATGTGAATCTGCAGTTTCCTCTGAATAAAAGTTTACTATTTAAAAGAGAGGAGGGGACAGTGGAGAGCAAGACAGTGGGGCTGAGAAGGTCAGGAGAGCCGCACTGCCCACAGGACTCCGGCACTACCAGGACCTGAGTGTGCCGCTCCAGCGACCCCAAGTAGAGGCCCTGCAGCGGGTGGTGGAAGCAGCTGTGGGGCACATCCTTCCCGGGGCCACCGTCACGCTGGCCGGGGGCTTTCGGAGGTAAGGGGGTCTGGCCTGCCCCTCCCACCCCAGTGAAGGCGCCTGAGGGGGGGGCCACAGAGGTGGGCCTTCCCGCACTAGTGGGACCGGGGACAACGGGAGGCCCACGTATCCTGTGTTGGCCCGAACTCAGAGCAGGCCCCCTCAGGGGCAAGTTGCAGGGCCACGACGTGGATTTCCTCCTCACCCACCCCCAGGAGGGCCGGGAGGCAGGGCTGCTGTCCAGAGTGATGCACAGCCTGCAGAGTCAGGTGAGGAGCTGCCTGCTGCCTACCCTGGGGGCTCTGCCGGGACCCGGGCCCCCCACCCCGCCCGGCACCGCGGACCCCGCCATACCTGCTCCTCCCCCAGGGCCTTGTCCTGTACCACCAGCACCACCACGGCCACTGTGCAGATGCCGCCTGCCCGCCCCGGCAGAACCATGCCATGGATGGCTTTGAGAGAACCTTCTGTATCTTCTGCCTGCCTTCACCCCCAGGGGCTGCTGTGGGGGGCGCCCGGAGGGCCGTGCGGGTAGACCTGGTGGTGGTCCCTGTCAGCCAGTTCCCCTACGCCCTGCTGGGCTGGACCGGCTCGAAGGTACGGGGCTTGCTACTGGGGCTGGGCGGGGCCTCCCGTCAGAGGCCCCCATACAGCCTCGCTTTCTGCAGCATTTCCAGCGGGAGCTGCGCCGCTTCAGCCGGAAGGAGAGAGGGTTGTGGCTGAACAGCCATGGGCTGTTTGACCCCCAGCAGGTGTGTTGCTGGGAGGGAACGGCCTGGCCCCGCCCCTGGCCGCCCCCCCCCCCCACCCCCCCCCCCCACCCCCCCGGCACTAAGGCTCCGGCTTCTGTTGCAGAAGAAACATTTCCATGCGGCTTCGGAGGAAGACATCTTCAGACACCTGGGCCTGGAGTACCTTCCCCCAGAGCAGAGAAATGCCTGACCCAGCCGCTGGCCCAGTCTGCTCTCTGGAGAGGCAGGCCCTGTGGATGCCCTCGGCCGCTGGAAGTCTCCAGGGCAAAGATGCACTGTGGCCCCAGGTCCTCACCCCACACCCAGGCCCGGATATAATGAAATGAGCACACGTAACAAACCAAGCTCTGTTTTTCTGTGCTGCTGGCTGCCCAGGGGGCGTGGTGCTGATTCTGTGCAGAGGCCCATCCTGCTGGGTGTTGGTCGGGGGCAGGGCTGTGTGACCCTGGGTCAGTGAGGACCTGAAGGCACCTTCTCTGTGGGCTGGTTGTGGAACTTGAGGTGGCGGATGGCAAGTGCTTTGTGCGGTGGGGGTGGGGGGTTGTCCACCTGCTGTGTGGCCAGCCACTGGGGAGGACAGGGCCCAGAGGTAGGAGCTGGGGGCAGGGGGAGAATTTCCAGGGCCCGTCTACCACCTTCCAGCCAGGCTTCCTGTCTCTGCCTCTGCTCTTCTAAGGTCTGTTCTCAGAAGGCCTTTGTCAGCAGGTCCTGTCGCACCCCTCGTTGCTCCAGGCACACACTCGTGCTCAGCGATTCCAAAGCCTCACAGTGGCCCCCAGAGCCCTGGCCACCCCTGACCACTGGCCTCATCTGTTCTCCCACTGCTTTGAGCCAGGTGCCTTCCTGCCCCGGTGCCCATGTGAACTGCCCCAGACACCCACGAGGCCAGGCCAGGTCTCAGCCTTTCCTGGAGGGGCCTTGGCCATGCAGTGTTCTCTGCTCCTCAAATCCCCAGGCCTGCTCCGGCCTCAGTGCCTTTGCCACAGGACCGTCCACTAGAAGGCCTCTCCTGACTCAGGTCTCTGTCTGTTGAGGACTTTCCTGACCACTCGCTGCGTTAAGAATTACTTTTTTAAATAACATGCAGACAAATTGATTCTTTTTGGTGTCCCTGTGTACACCCATTCCCCTCCACCATGCGAGCCCTAGAAATAAAACAGCCAGTTATTGTGCCAGCAAAACAGGTTTGTTTACTTGGGAATGACTGAGGGACAGTAATCTAGGACAAGTAACCTGATAAAACCAAAAGATGGGAACAGGAGGAACAGCCTTCCCTTTGGGAAGGGCTGTCATGTATGAAAGTCCGATGGAGATTCGGAGTTCGGGGTGGTGGTTTCTCACGGGCTGGGCTGGTGCCAGGACAAGGACCCTCCTCCTGTGGGCAGCAGGACAGGCTTCCCTGCCTTCCCTTCCTCTGTGCTGTCAGCACAGAGCCTGACCCAGGGCTCAAACTCACAACCCAGGGATCATGACCTGAGCCAAAATCAAGAGTCAGACAGGGGCGCCTGGGTGGCTCAGTTGGTTAAACATCCAACTCAGTTTTGGCTCAGGTCATGATCTTGTGGTTTGTGAGTTCGAGACCTGCATTGGGCTCTGTGCTGAAGGTGCCGAGCCTGCTTGGGATTTTCTCCCTCCCTCTCTCTGCTCCTCTCTCACTCTGTCTGTCTCAAAAATTCTCCCTCTCTCTGCTCCTCTCCCACTCTCTCTCTCAAAAAAAAAAAAAAAAAGGTCGGACACTTAACTGAACCACCTAGGCACCCCTAATTTTCATTTTAAGTAAGCTCCGTGCCCAGTGTGGGGCTTGAACTCACAACCCTGAGATCAAGAGTTGCACACTTGGGGCACCTGGGTGGCTCAGTCAGTTAAGTGTCCAACTTTGGTTCAGGTCATGATCTTGTGGTTTGTGGTTTTGAGCCCCGCGTTGGGCTCTGTGCTAACAGTTCAGAGCCTGGAGCCTGCTTTGGGTTCTGTGTCTCCCCTCTCGGCCCCTCCCATGCTCATGCTCTGTCTCTTAAATAATAAATAAAACGTTAAAAAAAAAAAAAAGTTGCATGCTCTACTGACTGAGCCAGCAGGGAACCCTTATCTTTTGTCTTTTCGATAATAGCCATTTTAACAAGTGTGAGATGATACCTCGTTGTTTTGATTTGAATTTCCCTGATGATTGGTGAGTTAGAGCATCTTTCCATGTGTCTGTTGGTCATTTGTGTGTCTTCTCTGGGAAAATGTCTATTTGGTTCTTCTGTCCATTTTTTATTAAACATTTTTTTAACATTTATTCATTTTCTGAGAGAGACAGAGTGTGTGGGGGGGGAGGGGCAGAGAGAGAGAGGGAGACACAGAATCCGAAGCAGGCTTCAGGCTCTGAGCTGTCAGCACAGAGCCCAACGCGGGGCTCGAACTCCTGGACTGTGAGATCATGACCTGAGCCGAAGTCGGACACTTAACCGACTGAGCCACCCAGGTGCCTCTGTCCATTTTTTAATCAAATTGTTTGGCTTTTGCCATTGAATATATGAGTTCTTTATATAACTTCTATATTAACCCCTTGTCAGATACAGGATTTGCAAATATTTCCTCCCATTTCATAGGTTGGTTGCCTTTCCATTTTGTTGGCTGCTTCCTTTGCTGTGCAGAAGAATTTCAGTGTGATGTCCCACTTACTTATTTTTGCTTTTGTTACATTTTGATTTGACATCCAAAAAATCATTGCTAAGATATCCTTCCCTGAAGTCAGAACCGAGGTTTGCTTCCAGATACACGTGATGGTAGCACCTTACAACTTCTAGGCCCTTGACTATGATATATCCTTGGCATTTCCCAGGCCCACGCTGATCAGACCCCAAGTTCAGGTCTAAAATAGTGATATAGAAGGCTCCTGAACTCACTTTCTTCTCTGGATACACCAAATCTGCAACACAGAAGCAATTTCCTCTAAAAAGAAATCCAGAAACTAGCTGAACAATTCCTACCTACTGGACAAAATGAGAATATCCACATCAAGATGGGTCACCAGTGTCTCCCTGGAAGGAGCTCATGCACATATCTGGTGCATCCAGAGGACATACCCCTTGATCACCTGGTTCTGGTGGCCGGTGGGGTTTGCATTTGCAGGGCCCCACAGACCTGTTCAAAGAAACCATTCTTAACCAGCTATCCTTCCAGGGTTCAGCACAGAGTACGCAGACCGAAATCCTATCTCCCAGGCCTTCCACAAAAGAGGCCTGTTTGTCTATGAAAGCTGCAGCCTGGGGGTCAGGCTTCTAATTTAGCACACATCTATGGCTGAGCCTCCCCTCTGGGACACTGACAGGCCTTGGCACACTTTCAACCACTGGAACAACTATGAACAAAGAAGGTGCTTGGGCAATCACGAAAGTTTGAGAGAATCGAGAGCTTGGGCTGGGCTGAAGGATAAGGTCCATCCCCTTCATAGACCCCCCATCAAACCTTGGAGAGGTGGCTGTTTTGTCTAATACACAGAAATCAACACAGAGTCAAGGAAAAGGAACAGAGGAATATGTTCCGAACCAAAGAACAAGATAAAACTCCAGAAATAGACCTTCATGATACGGAGATTAGTGACTTAGCTGATAAAAAGTTCAAAATAATGGTCATAAAGATGCCCACTGAGCTCAGGAGAATAATGCATGAACAAATGAGAATTTCAACAAAGACATGAAAATTATAAGAAAATACCCAACAAACCACAGAGCTGAAGAATACAGTAACGGAACTGAGATTCAACAGAGGGGTTCGGCAACAGACTATATAAAGCTGACTCAGATGAATCACTGGATTCTACTCCTGAAACCAATATTGCATTGTATGTTAACTATCTAGAATTTAAATTAAAAAAAAAATTAAAGCTGACTTGGGCGTGCCTGGGTGGTTCGCAGTCAGTTGAGCATCTGACTCTTGATTTCAGCTCAGGGTTGTGTGATTGAATCCCATGACGGGTTCTGCACTGAGTGTGGAGACTGCTTAGGATTCTCTCTCTCTCTCTGTCCCCTCCCCAGCTTGTGCACTCTCTCTCTCACTCAAGAAAAAAACAAAAACTTACTTGAAGACAGTACAATGGGATTCATCCAATTAGAGGAGCTAAAAGAAAGAAACGAAAAAGAAGATAGCTTAAGGGGCTTATGGGACACTACTCAAGTAGGCCAAAACGTACATTATGGGGTCCCAGAAGGAGAAGAGAGAAAGAAGGCTTATTGGAGAAATGGCTGAAAACTTCACTAACCTGGGAAAGAACTATCCCGATCCAGGAAGCCCATAGAGTTCCCAATAAGATGAATTCAAGGAAACCCACACCAAGACACATTTTAATTAAGCTGTCACAATTTAAAGACAATGAGAGAATATTAAAAGCAGTAAGAGAAAAATTACTGGTTACATAGAAGGGAACCCCCACCTCCCATAAGACCATCAGATTTCTCAGCAGAAACTTTTCAGGCCATAAGGGAATGTCATGGTATTTTCAAAGTGCTGAAAGAAACAAAACAAAAAAACCCCAAAAAAGCCCTTCTGGTCAAGAATACCATACCTGGCAAAGTCATCCTTCAGAATTGAAGGAGAGATCAAGAATTTTCCAGAAAAGCTTGAAGGAGTTCATCACCATTAGATCAACCTTACAAGAAATATTAAAGGGACTTCAAGCTGAAACAGAAGATGTTAATTAGTAACAGGAAAACATATGCAAGTATAATTATCACTGGTAAAGGTTAACACCTAGTTAAGTTCAGAATACTCTGATATTGTAATGGCGATGAGTAAATCACTTACCAATCTATAATTCACTTATAATAAAGGTTAAAAGACAAAGGTATTTATAGTAATTTGTTAATGGATATAACATGTAAGGAGATGTAAATTGTGATATCAAAACCAAAATGGGGGGGGGAGTAAAAATATAGAACTTTAGTATGTGTTCAAAGCTAAGGTATTATCAACCTAAAATACACTGTTAAAACTATGTAACCCTCATGGTAACCACAAAGTCAAACTCTAGTAGATACACAAAAGATTAAGCATATCACTGCAGCAAATTATCAAATCACAGAGCGAAAGAGGAAGAAAGGAATGAAGGAATTACAAGCCAACCAGAAACAATGAAGAAAATAGCAATAGTAAGACTGAAAGTAATTATTTAACAAAAATTTTTAACGTTTATTTTTGAGAGAGACAGAGTGTGAACGGAGGAGGGGCAGAGAGAGAGGGAGACAGAATCTGAAGCAGGCTCCAGGCTCCCAGCTGTCAGCACAGAGCCCGATGCAGGGTTTGAACTCACAGACTGTGAGATCATGACCTGTGCCGAAGCTGGACGCCCAACTGACTGAGCCACCCAGGCACCCCAATATAAGTAATTAAATGTAAATGGACTAAATTCTCCAATGAAAAGATATAGAGCAGCTGAATGGATTATAAAAAAGACCAACTATAAGCTGCCTTTAAGTTTTAAGGAAGCAGACTGAAAATGAAGAGATGGAAAAAGATATTTCATGCAAACGAAAACCAAACGAAAACAGGGGTATATTAGACAAAATAGACTTTAGACCAAAGACAGTAAGAAGAGACAAAGAAGGTCATAATATAATGATAAAGGGGTCAATCCAACAAGAGGATAAAATAAAAATTTAAAATTACTGTTGTACGCAACATAGGAGCACCTAAATATATAAAGCAAACAGTAACAGACCTGATGAGAGAAATAGACAGGAATACAGTAACAGCAAACTTCAAGACCCCGTTTTCAGTAATGGACAGAAAATAAGAAGACTTAACTATGCATTAGACCAGATGGACCTGACAGACATCTACACAATAGTTCATCCAGCAGCAGAATACACATGGGGCATTCTCCAGGATAGAGAATATCCACAAAACAGGCCTTAATAAATTCAAGAAGATTGAAGTCCTATCAAACATCTTTTCTGATCATAATGATATGAAACTAGAAATCAATTACAAGAAGAAACTTGGAAAGTTCACAACATGTAGAGATTAAACAACACACTTCTAAACAACCAGTGGTCAAAAAAGAAAAAGACAAAATATATCTTGAAACAAATAAAATGGAAATATAACATACCAAAACCTATCAGATGCAGTAAAAGCAGTTAAAAAATTTTTTTTAAACATTTATTTATTTTTGAGACAGGGAGAGACAGAGCATGAACGGAGAAGGGTCAGAGAGAGAGGGAGACACAGAATCTGAAACAGGCTCCAGGCTCTGAGCTGTCAGCACAGAGCCCAACACGGGGCTCGAACTCCTGGACCATGAGATCATGACCTGAGCCGAAGTCGGATCCTTAACCAACTGAGCCACCCAGGCGCCCCTGTAAAAGCAGTTTTAAGAGGGAAGCTTATAGCAGTAAATGCCTACATTAAGAAAAAGCTCAAATAAACGACCTATCTTTACACCTCAAGGAACTAGAAAAAAAGCCCCAAATTAGTAGAAGGACAGGAATAAAAAGATCAGAGTAGAAAGAGTCTAAAGAGATAATAGAAAAGATCAACAAAACTAAGAGATTAAAAAAAAAAGATAAAATAGACAAATCAGCTACTTATACTAATAAAAAAAAGAGGACTCAAAATTATAAATGAAAGAAATGACGTTACAACTAATACCATGCAAATACAAAGGATCACAAAGGATGACTAACACCAGCAAACTGGGTCAGCTAGAAGAAATGAGTAAATTCTTAGAAACATACAACCTACCAAGACTGAGTCATGAAGAAACAGAAAGTCTGGACAGACCAATTACTAATAAACAGATTGGTAATCAAAAACCTCCTAACAAGGATTTCAGGACCAGACCGTCCTGGTGCTTCTACCAAACAGTTAAAGAAAAATTAACACCAATTCTTCTCCAACTATCCCAAAAACTACAACAGGAAGGAACAATTTCAAACTTATTTTATAAGGTCAGCTTTACCCTGATGCTAAAACCAGACAAAGACACTCTAAGGAAAGAAAAATTACACTTAACTATCCTTGATGACATGGATGCGAAAATCCTCAACAAAATATTAGCAAACTGAATTTAACAATGCATTAAAAGGGTCATACACCAGAGTCAAGTGGGAGTTAACCCAGGGATGCAAGGATAACTCAGCACCCACAAATCATCCAGTGTGATCCACCACATGAATTCAATGAAGGACAAAAATTATGATCATCTCAATAAATGAAGGAAAAGGATTTGACAAAACTTAACATTGATTTAGGATTTAAAAAACCCTCAACAAAATGCATATAGAGGGAACATATCTCAGTACAGTGAAGGCCATATATGATAAGCTTTTCCTGTTAAGATCAGGAATAAGACAAGAATACCCACTCTCACCACTTTTGTTCAAAGTAGTACTAGAGGTCATAGCCACAGCAATCAGGCAAGAAAAAGAAATGAAAGGCATCCAATTGGTAAAAGAAGAAGTAAAACTTCCTCTATTTGGAGATGATATGATCTTACATATGGAAAACATTAAAGGGATGACAAAAAAACCCTCCAAACTGTTAGAACTAATAAATGGATTCAGTAAAGTTGCAGGAAGCAAAATCAATACACAGAGATCAGTTGTATTTCTATGCACTAACAATCAACTATCAGAGAAATTAACAATCCCATGTGTAATTGCATCAAAAAAATAATAAACGACCTAGGAGTAAATCTAACCGAGGAAGTGAGAGATCTGTACACTAAAAGACACTGATGAAAGAAATTGAAGACACACAAATGGAAGGATATTCCATGCTCATGGGCTGGAAGAATTAATATTGTTAAAATATCCACATCATCTAAAGCAATCTACAGGAGCTCCTGGGTGGTTCAGTTGGTTAAGCATCTGACTCTTGATAACAGTCAAGTCATGATCTCTCGGTCATGAGATCAAGCCCTGTGTTGAGCCTGCTTGGGATTCTCTCTCCCTGCCTCTCCCCCATTTGCTCGAGGGTGCTCTTATTTTTGAGAGACACAGAGAGAGAGAGAGAGAGAGAGAGAGAGAGCATAAGCAGAGGAGGGGCAGAGAGAGAGGGAGACACAACCTGGAGGAGGCTCCAGGCTCTGAGCTGTCAGCACAGAATCCAACACAGGGCTCAAACCCATAAACTGCGAGTTCATGACCTGAGCCAAAGCTGGATGCGTAACTAACTGAGCCACCCAAGGTGCCCCAATAAACATTTTTAAAAAAGGCAATCTACAGATTCAATGAAGCCTCTATCAAAGTTCCAAAGGCATTTTTCTCAAAATAGAAAAAATAGTTCTAAAATTTATATAGAATCACAAAAGACCATGGATAGCAAAGCAATCCTGAGAAAAAAGAACAAAGCTGGAGGCATCATGCTCCCTGATTTCAAACTATACTACAGAGCCATAAGTAATCAAAAACACTATTATTGGCATAAAAACAGACACACAGACCAATGGAACAGAATAGAGAACCCAGAGATAAACCCACACATCATGGCCAACTCGTTTATGATGAAGGACCAAGAATATACCATGGGGGCAGGATTTTCTCTGCAATAAATGGTGTTGGGAAAACTGGACAACCATGTGCAAAGGTGTCCTAGATATTTTGAACAGTACCACGAGAGTCTGGGTCTTATTTAAATCACAGGGAGAACCCTGAGTGTATTGCTCTGGCAGGTGTTAGACTACCTGCCTTCTGCCCCTGTCTTCTTGCATCCATTAGCTGTGTGCAGTGTTACTAGTTGGTCCGTGCTGTGTCTGTGCAGACAGTGGTTGGCGTAGGACCTGTGGTGGTGTGTGTCTGCAGTCAGACCCCACAGGTGCACTCATCAGACAGCCGGGAACTACACTGGACCACTCACCTGATCTCCTTCCTCTGCAAGCCTGCCCTGCTACTTCACAGCTCCCTGGGGCCTCAGTTTCCCCACCCTGCTGCACAGGGCCGAGTAACTGCGCACACGCCTCTGGTTGGAGGGCAGCCTGCCTGGAGGGGCACTGCCATAACTATACCACCTGCACATTATTATTCAGGAGCTTTGGTGGGGAGGAAGGGGACAAGGGAGGGATCACCCCACCCCTGACCCTCAGAGGCTTCATTTCAGCTACTCAGACCAGAGGGATTCTCCGGAGCGCTTTCCTTGCATACTGGGGCGCACTGCCAGCTGGGCAATCCTGGAAATGAAACTGATGAAGTCACTGCTGTTTCCTGGAACTTCCCATCCCATCTCCTTGCATCACCTGCCTGCTCCTTCTCCCTGCCCGCCCCCACGTTTGCTCTCTGCCTCTGTCTGCCGAGGACTCAAGCTGTGCTCAGGATGCTCCCTCCACCTCCCCAGGACCACCCGGTGGAGACAGCAGCCCCCTCGCTCCCTTGTCTGAGGCCTCGTCACCACCCAACGGCCAGGCCAGACGTGGTGCCGCCAGTGTCCGCTCACTGAGCTGCAGGCCCCTCGGGCCGTGCCTCGCTTGCCCCCTGCAGCACCCCCAGCGCTTGAGCCGCCCGTGCACCGCAGACGGATGGACTTGCGCTTGTGGAGTGGGTCCGAATCAGGCCGGCACCGGCGCACAGAGGCCTGGACCCTCTGGTCCGAGCTCATCGGGGCACAAGCCCCGCCCCTCTCTGTGCTCCTCCCTCGGGGGGCCAGGCGGGGGGGGGGGGCAGCGAGACCCAGCGCCTGCCCAGTCCCACAGCCTCTCAGCGCCCATCTGCGCCCAGGTCAGGCCGGCTCCTCTACCAGGGCCCCGGCTGGGCTGTCTCCAAACAGCTTCTTCTTACCGCTGCAGTGACGTTAAAATACGACCATGCTTCAAACTCTCCAGTGGCCCGTGTCAGGACGCAGGGCCCAAACCCTCATACCCCCCTGCCACACACCTGTGTGCTCTCCGGTGGGGACCGGTTCCTTGCTGGCCCCTCTGCCTGGAACACTGTCCCCCAGAACTCGGTCATGGCTGAGCCCTTTACCTCCTGCTGCACCTGCAAGGGGCTGTCTCTACCCCTCCTCTATCCCCCCGGCCCTCCCTCCCCCGGCCCCCCCATCTCTCCCTATGCCCTTTTTACTCATCCCTAGACGCTAGGACAAACTAGAACAGCTGCTTGCACCGTTCTGCCTGGGCCCTGCTGGGGCATCCCAGGGCCTGGTCAGTGATCAAGGGGGCAAAGAGTAGACCATGCATAGGAGAGGTGGCTTTAAGGGGGGTAGAGCTGGAGTGGCAGAGCCTGTGTGTGGCACCGTCAGGAGGGGGAGGGTGACCTCCACTTGCAATCGGTGGGGTGGGTGTGCGGCCTCCATGTTGGGAACCCAGAGCTGGGAGGCTCTCCCTTGAGTGGACAGCAGGGCTGGAGGGAAGCATGTCAGGGCCAAGTCTCAGTGTAGTAGCTGACCCTCTGCTGGCCTCCCGCTCACCCTTTTCCATTTTCAGAAGCATGATAGGGTGAGGGTGTGGTCACTGCAGCAGTGGTGGGGAGGAAGGGGACCCTGGACAGCCTCCCTCATGACGGTGCAGCCCCCGCCCCAGTGGCCTTCGTCTCCCGAAATCAGAATGCAGAAGAATTCTCGGGCAGACCCCCCAGCACCAACCTCGGCCCATTTCTGGGCGCTCTTGCTTAGCTGGGCATGAACCTGGCAACCAGTGTCTCTGGTTCTGGGATCCTTGGGGAGCATGACTCTTGGATTTCTTTCTCCTTAAAGGTGGTTTCAGTGGGGAGGGGTGAGCCTGACTTTGGTGATGGCAGCGGGTGGGAGGGGTGGCAGGTGTGCACCAGAGCTTGACAGAGGGGCCCAAGAGGAAACAAAGGCACCCTCTTTTTCCTTCTGGCCTCCCCTCCCCTGGGGCTGTCTTGGAAACAGCTCTGCCTGCTTGGCCTCAGCCTGTTGCCCACACTGCTGCCTGCTGCTCTCCCTGCAGGGCCAGACCTCTCTCCCCAGGGCTTCGGTCCCCACCGGTTCCCTGGCTCTGCCCACAGCTACCTGACCTTTCACTACCTCTCCCCCCTCCCTTGAGGGGACTTGTGAAAATTATGTCACAGCCCCTCCCAGTCCAGCCATCAGCCACAGTCTCCTGCAGGCCTTCCTCTGAGGGCAGGGCCTGTCAGAGCAGCAGGACCTGGGGAGGGGGTCCAGGACCCCTAAGGAAAGACTGTATGTGGCCCCCACTTCCGGGTGAGCAGAGTCGAGCCACCAGGGGAAGGGATTTCTGGCACTTTACACGCACATACACGTACACGCAACAAGCACCAGATACGAGCACGTGTGTACATGCAACGCACAGCAGGCATGCACATGTGCCTGCACACGTGTGTACACACTCAGGCGCATGGGTGCACACAGCTCCTGGCTCCCTTTACACGGGTCAGTTTCTCACTGAGATGCAAGCATGTCCCCACTTGTGTTAACGAGGAACAGGAGAAAGCAGGTGGGGATTCACTGTGCCTCGGCCTGAGTGTTGGCCCCCCTGGGACAGAGAAGTCTTGCTCTGGGACCCCCTCTACTTCTGCCAGCCCTCCTCCCCCTCCTCAGGCTTGTCAAGGGCCCTGACTTGTGCCCTGCACGCTGGGTCCTGCTCAGCAGCCCCACCCAGCCCAGGGGCCCGGTTGGTGGGGCTATTTTAAGTCCGGCTCTGTGCCTGCCCTCCCCCCAGGCTTTGCTACTGGCCACCTGCCGCTGCCCGTCAGGCCTGGAATGTTGACTGGCAGTTGGCCAGGGTGGGGGCTGGGGACAGACTGTTATAAAACTGGGTGCACCTGGCAGGCGGCTGTCCCTGTCCGGAGCCTGCCACGCTCCCCAACACCACCGCCATGTCCACCCACCGCCTCGTGATGGTTCGGCACGGTGAGAGCACCTGGAACCAGGAGAACCGCTTCTGTGGCTGGTTCGATGCAGAGCTGAGTGAGAAGGGGGCCCAGGAAGCCAAGAAGGGCGCCGAGGCCATCAGGGATGCCAAGATGGAGTTTGACATCTGCTACACGTCGGTGCTGAAACGAGCCATCCGCACCCTCTGGACCATCCTGGACGGCACAGACCAGATGTGGCTGCCCGTGGTGCGCACCTGGCGCCTCAACGAGAGGCACTACGGGGGCCTCACAGGCCTCAACAAGGCAGAGACAGCCGCCAAGCACGGCGAGGAGCAGGTGAAGATCTGGAGGCGTTCCTTCGACATCCCGCCGCCCCCCATGGACGAGAAGCACCCCTACTACAGCTCCATCAGCAAGGTGGGCTGCTTGGAGCACCAGGGGCAGGTCTAGGGCAGGGGCCCCCGGGGATGGCAGCTGGGGTCTGGGGTCTGGCTTTCTGGGGACAAAACAGCAGTGTGGATGCCCCCAGGAGCGGCGGTATGCAGGCCTGAAGCCCGGGGAGCTGCCTACGTGTGAGAGCCTGAAGGACACCATCGCCCGGGCCCTCCCCTTCTGGAACGAGGAGATCGCCCCCCAGATCAAGGCTGGCAAGAGAGTGCTCATCGCCGCCCACGGGAACAGCCTGCGGGGCATCGTCAAACATCTGGAAGGTGAGGACTACCTTGTGGGATGTGCACGGAGGCGGGGGGGGTGGGGGTGTTACGTACCTTTGAACCATTCGGGCCCCAACTTCTCATGTTAGCCAAGTACCCCCTGCATGATGGAGGCAGCTGTGCAGACAGGAGCCTGCAGGGTGGGGGTTTCAACTGAGGCTGAGAAACCACTTACAAAAAAAACCCACTTTGTAAAATGTTTCACTTGCTTGTGTACAGGGAGTTTCCTTCTGAAGACTGTGGGTGAAAACACCTGCCACCACTGACCCAGGCCCAAGCCCTGCACAGGGGTCACAGGCCTGGGGCGGGGCTGGCTTCCTAGACACAAGCCTGGGCTAAAGACAAGGCCATGCCCAAGGACACCCAGCTGGGCAAAGGCAGGGCCGTCTGGCTGCACATTTATTGTGACCCTGGTCAAGTCACTTCACTTGTTGGGTCTCAACCACCCTCTCTGGGGTTTGGCGGGGGGCTCTTGGGGCTCCTCCCAGTACTGCCTGCAGTTGGACATGAAGCCCAGGGCAGAGCCCCAGCTCACACCCATGCCAGGCAAAAGTAAAACCAGTCAAAAGAAGGGTGCAGGGTGTGCAGCAGTCCTAGCCGCCTGGCGTGTAGCAGGGTTCCCCCCCACCTCTACACGCATGTCTCCACTGAGCCCCCCTGATACTACCTTAGACAGTTGCACAGATCCTCAGGAGAGTTTAAATTAGCATTCAAATGGACTTCACGCTTGTGGGGATTGTGGAAAGGGGAAGAAGGCAGGCAGGGTGTGGGGTTCCAAACCTCCTGCTTTGGGGGTCGGGTGGGCAGCTGGCCAGAGCACAGAGAGGCCCCTGAGGCCTGGCCAGCCCCAGCCCCCCTCCCCTTGGAAGGGAGGGGACAGGAGGGTCGTCCCCTCCCTTCCAAGGGCCCCATCTGGGAGGGCAGGATAGAGGCCTCAGCTTTCCATTGCCCGGAGAACATTTTCTTCAGTCACACTGAGGGGGCGGGGTGTCAGGAATCGCAAAGGTCGAGCTGCTATTCCAGGCCAGGGGCTGTGGAAGCAGGCAGGGTCAGGTTTCCTTGGGAACCCTTGCCCTTTCCACCCAGCAGGGCCTCCCTCCACCTTGGCCATGAGAGGCCCTTCTCACTGTCTCTCCAAGCACATGTGTCAGGAGCACCCCTGCTCCTGACATCTAGAATTTAGAATGTCCTAGAAGCCAAACATCCATCGATCTGGCTGGAGGAGCCCAATGGCACTGTCCCAGGTCAACAGCAACTCCAGGCTGGGGGTGCAAGGTCCTGGCTCACCACAGTTACTCTGTAGGGCACTCCGTCCCTGACTTCTGGCTTGACCTTCCCCAAGCCCTTTTCTGTGGCTTACTGTGGGGGCAGGAGGGTTGACGCCTGGCTGACCCAGCTCTGTGGCCCATAAAGGTCATGGGGCCAGCTGAATGAGAGAGCAGGCAGCTGCCTGGCACCAGCCAGCAGGGACTAAGGACCCTGTTCCCCCGATCCAGGGATGTCAGACCAGGCCATCATGGAGCTGAACCTGCCCACGGGGATCCCCATCGTGTACGAGCTGGACCAGGCACTGAAGCCCACCAAGCCCATGCGGTTCCTGGGTGATGAAGAAACTGTGCGGAAAGCCATGGAGGCTGTGGCTGCCCAGGGCAAGGCCAAGTGAGGGGTGGGCTTTCGGCAATAAAGGCACCTCCTCCCACCACCTGAGTCCAGTGTGGCTCTGGACGCCTGGCTCCTAAGGCCTCCAGCTGGGGGTTCCACAAACCCTGCCCCAGAGCACTTGGCCCCAGCCAGGCCCCTGCCACCTGCCCTGCCCACCCCCGTTTAGGTGCAAGGGCCCCAGGAGCCAGGGGCAGGAGTCTGCTCCCCAATCTGGGCTATCAGGTAACTTCTAATAAGCCCCCTATGGTGACCCTAAAAACCAAAACAGCCACTTGGTGACTTTGCTTTAGGATCCGGGTGCCTGGGGTGACCAAGTTGTGCCCAGGATGAGCAGAGACTGCAGCCAGGACAGCATCACTTCATGGCCACCTTCCCGCAGACAGGGTGTCCTCTGCTGTCCCTGCAGCCCCAGGGACCAAGCCCCGCCTCCAAGGCGTCCCAGTGTCTTAGGACAAGCCCACAGCTGGCCTCAGAGCCGTGTGGCCCTGACTCATGGAGCCTCCGAAGCTGGTTGGGCCATGCTGGCTTCATGGTGGAGAAATTGGGATGTGGTAAGGCCTGCCTGAAGCTCAGCCGGAGACAGACGAGATGGGACAGTGATCCCCTTAGTTCGGCCTGTGCCCCAAGCTGCTTCCACCCAGCACCTGCCAGAGCATGAGGAACTGTAATCTGTAACATTCGGGGGGTGCCAGGCACCTCATTCCATGCACACGTGCACACAGGCTTGGTCCTGCATGGGCAGAGGGTCCCCAGGGTAGGGAGGGAGGCCCTCAGCCCCTCCCAGAGAACTGAAATCCAAGAGGCTGACTGTGGTCACAGCTTCATGTTTATGCCTCTCCCAGGTGGCTGTCTGGCCTGAGGTCTGAGGGTGCACGTGCACACACACACACCTGTACACGCGTCCCACAGACACCCAGGAAGGGGTCTGTTTCCACACGGGGGCATTCAGGCCACAGCAGGGCGGGTCACAACTGGGGCCTGCATGGGGCAATTCTCATCTGAAAGCAGACAGGCCTGGGGCACCTGGGGCGGGACAGCAGGCACAGGCTGGGGCCATTGTGGGGGGTGTGGTACACAGAAGGACGCTCCCATCCCTTCCTTCATACACTCGGGGGCGGGGAGCATGCTCAGCCCCAGCAGAGGGACAGAACTGGGGACACAGGGCAGGGTCCGGAAGGGTGATCTGATGCTGCCCAAACTGTCATGACCTGAGACTTTGGTCATAAACTCTTAAGTTCACTGTTCCCGAGGGTCACTAACAGCTGTAACCACCACTCTTCAGAGCCAAGAGGAAGAGGAGATAAGGAAATGCCCCTGCTCAGACCGCCCAGCTCAGCAGTGCCACTCTCCTCAGGCAGAGGTCACTGAGGGGCTGGCCATGAGCAGGGCTTGGCTCAGTGTCCTCCGTGGGGGTCAAAGGCAAGGCTGGTGGGGCGGGGGCAGGGGCGGGCCAGGAGCTGCCAGAAGCAGGTGTTGGGAATCAGCTGCATTGAGGCGTCTGCGGGAGCCCGAGGGCTCATCTTCTCTGGGGGTCCCATTCTTGGAGGACTGCCGAGCGGCTCTCGAGCCACACACGCCATGTCCCCCGGTTAGAAGGAAAGCACGCCTGGGTGGGGAAGGGAAGGACAGCCTCGGAGCGGCCAGCGGTGGGGGGGTCCTCACTCAATGAGCTCCACGTAGTTGGCGGGAAACATGCCAAAGTGGCCGTCAGGCCCGTAGCCGCGCCACCAGCCCTCGTCAATCACCTCGATGCCCGTGATAAGATTTTCGGGGTCGAAGGAGATCTCTGTGTCGTCGGCTGTGGGAAGGTGAGCCGGAGGGTGAGCCGGAGGCCACACTGGAGCTGGGGGCCTGGCAGCCAGGCCCTCACCTGTCCCGACACCACACGGCAGGCGGCCTCCCAAGGCCTCCACCCAGACTTGCTGGGGGCCCAGCGTCCAGGGTGTACCCAGCCCTCTGGTCACACCTTCAGGCTCAGCGCAGCGCTGGCAGCAGGGATTCACACCAACAGACGTTGGGCAGCTGCCCAGAGGGCACGTGAAGGCCCGGGCTGTGTGGGGCATCCACCCCATCCTCACCCTTCTGGCCCCCCAAGGGAGCCCCCAAAGCCTGTCTCCTGACGTGGGGCCCTGTGGTCTGAGCACATTACCTGCCTGGTAGTCGTACAGGGCCCGGGCACAGAGCCCCTTCCCGCTCAGCCCTGGGTAGTGGTCCATGTGCTCAGAGCCGGCATCTTGCTGCTGCACCTGCCCACGGACGGAGAGAAGAGGAACCTGGGGTCCTAGTTACCTGGCTCGCACACAGAGGGCGGGGGCTGCCGCCGCCCCACCACCCCAACGATGCTCCCCAACGCAGGGCCTCCCACACGGCAAAGTGTGCCAGACAATTCCTCGCACAGGGCTGCTCCGAGACGAAACAAGATAATCCGCACGTAGTGAACCGTTACAAAGTCAGGCGTCCCACGAGTGGTATGGCTGAGGAGGGTGTTTTCTGGGCCCCCTCACAGCCACGCCCCGCCCCACTCAAGGGACCCACCATTGGGGGCTCCTCATAGAGGGACTCCTGCTCTGGGGGCTCCTCATACACAGCTTCCTCCTCTTCTGCCTGCACCGGACACGGTGGCGTGCTGGGCATCGGCTCCTCACAGAGACCTGCAGAGGAGGGCGCAGCCTGCTCTGAGCCCAGGGAGCAGAGGACACCTCCTTGTCCCTACCGCGCCCACATGCCCAGCCTCCCACGGGGAGGCTAAGCGCCTTGCCTGGCCTGGGCCCTGAGGTGGCCTGGGCGGGCTCTCTGCTGAGGTGGGTCTCTGGCTGGGTAAGCTGCTTCTGCAGGAAGGGGCTCCGCAGTTTGCCTGCAGACCAAAGACACACGCATGAGAGCTGACAAATGGGAAGAACAGGCAGTCTCCACCGTTTCTGGGCCCTGTGCTGGCGGACCTGTCCTGGAACAGTGGCTGTCACGCAGAGTGAATGGGGACATAGAGCAACTACAGAAACACCACGGCGCGCGCACACACACATGCACACGCACAGAGCAGTCCTGTTTCCCTGGGGGCCAGAGAGCAGGTGACAGAGGCTCCTGAGGCCAGCTCTGAGCCAATGTGCGAGCTGCAGTACAAGTTTACGGGGCCAGGCTGGAGGGTCTCCCCTCTGAAGCCACACGTGGCCCTGCCCTTCCAGGTCTCTGTGGGACGAGGCTGAGGGCGGGGAAGGGACCCCTGACGCCCAGGCTCCCCTCTCAGAAGCCACTCTCATGAGCACGGGATCTCCCTGCTCATGTGTGTCTGTCATACTCTGACACATCTGTCACCTCAGGGAACCCTGTACTGGGACCCCAGGACCCCTCGGCCGGCCTCTACCTCAGGGCTAGGCCCAGCTTACCTGGCTGGGGGCTGGAGATGGATGTGGTAGACAGGGCCCTCTCCTTCTGTTTGAAAATGTCCCGTGGATGTGCTGGCTGTGGACTGCCAGGGTCCTGGGGGGTGGGGGGAGGGGGGAAGGGTGCGAGTACCTGGCAGTGAGCGTGGGCCCAGGTGCTTTGGGAGGGGCTCCCAGGCCTTGTCTTGGACAACAACTTCTGCCCTTTGAGCTCGTTTCCACCACCACCGAGACACACCCACACGCGCTCCAGGCTCCACTCTGCCCAGCCGGCCACGGGACCCTCCCGGAGACCCCCACATCACTGGACAGACAAGTCTCACCTGCTCCTGTCTGCTCCCCAAAACCACTTCTGGCTGCTCACATGTCCTGCTGGGAGGGGCACAGGGAGGAGCTGCAGCCCGGCTGCCTGCTTAGGACCCTCCCTCTGCCCGCCCTCTGGGCCCTCACCTCTGAGACGCGGCCTCGCTGCCCTGCTCCTCCCGATAGCGCTGCTCCCTGCGGGCGGCCTCACGCAGCTCCCGTTCCCGGCGCTCCCGCTCCAGCTGCTGCCGCTCTTCCTCTGCCCGCCGCTTCTCCTCTCGCTTGCGGTTCTCCTCCTCCTTCTGCAGAGAGAACAGTGCCCGCGGCCCACTCAGCCCCCGCGCCGCAGGCAGACCTGCCCCCTCTCTGAGTCCACCCTGGCGTTCTTGCGAGTGCCGCCTGGGGCGTTGGGGGCCTGTGGCCTGCGTGCAGGGGTGCAGGTGAGTGCCCTCGGGCCCTGTCACTTAACTCCCTCAGCCCAGTCTGACAGCCTATGAACCGGTGCGAACAGGAACGTGTGTCCCAGGGGTTCACTGTGAGAAAAACCAAGGGACAGAGAGGAAGGCACATGTAATCTCTGAAAAGGGCACTCACCTCTGCTTTGGCCCAGAAGCTGTCTTTGCCAACCTTTTTGATCTCAGACATGGCATTGGTCTTCTGGTACACGGAGCCCTGCAGAGGACAGAGGGTTCCCCACTGGACCGCCCACAGAACACGAGCAACAACCTTCAGGATGGTGCCTGGCAGGGCAGGGGCGCTGGCCCTGGGCCTCTCAAGGAGACCAGAACTAAGACAGCCCCATGGCCCTAGGAAACCACCAGGCAAGGAAGCTCTCAACCCCAGGCAACACTGAGGAGGTCTCTGGCTGCACCAGACCCCTGTGGATGGAGGCCAAGGAGGTTCTGAGACCGGCCTCTGGCCATTTCTAGGAGGCTGGTCCACCAGACACAGATAGCTGACTGCACTGGGTGGTGCCCGGGAATCTCCAGACTCCGGCTGTGCATCGGGGGACTGGACCCCCCCCACCTGGCACTAGGACTACAGGCCAGCAGGTGTCTGCCCATCCACTGCCTTACATTCCTCCACGGTGCCCCCCATCCAGGGCTGTGCAGGACACACTGGTGCTGTGGCCTCGAGGGTAACTACACTGTCCCTGCAGAGAGGCTCCAAACAGCTGGTGGGACCAGACAGGGTGGAGGGCTGCTCCTCATGCCCACTAGCACCTGCCCCACCAGGGGGGGCAGCTCCCACTTCTGTTGGCCATCTGCACCTTCATCTGGCTCCGGGGCTGGAAGCTAGGTAGCCAGGAGCCCAGCCCTGTGAGGGATAAACCACCCAGGGCGGGTGCAGCCAGGTGGGACAGGGTAACTGCACACTCCTGACCTGCCCCTGCCCTGCCGCCCGCCCAGGCAGCACTCACCACGGGGGCCTGGGGGCCCGTGTCCTGGAAACGGCCGCTCTCCCTGTGGAAGGCATAGTTGGCACCGGAGGCTCTGGCCACCTTCTGCATGATGCACTCAGGCTCCACGTCCTCCTCGGCCCTAGCATTGATCGTCACATGGGCCCCCTGCAGCAGGAGAGGGTCAGGAAGTGCAGCTCCAGGAGAGGACAGGATGCACACCGCAGTCCACACAGCTCAGACAACTGCCACCCAGGCTCAAGGGCAGGGAACCCTGCTGGGCACCTAGGCACACTCTGCTCATGGCCCACAAACCACCTTGAGGCAAACTTGTACTTGTCCAGTGCGGGCACGAGGTCTTTGCCCTCTGCAGCACTGTCTATGGCTTGTTATGTGTGCGGCACACTCTCTGCTGCAGGCCCAGGTGTTAAAGAGCTCCTTTCTCATGAGCAAAAACAAACTTTAAAAAGAATCTGGAAACTCATTTTCTACAAAAAGCAAGCCACCGACTTCTTGAGAAGTCAGATCCATGACCTCACTCACTGTTAGTAAACACCTAATAAGCTTGGGATCCTCTCTTTCTTTCAGCTCCTAGAAAAGAAAGCGAGGCATACCTGGAGAAGCACTGGCAGAACCAGAAATCAAAGTCCTGAGTCTCTTTGCCGGTAACCAAGAAATGCAAAAAGTTACCTGACAAGCAAACAACAAATGCTTCTGGCACTGAAGGAGGTTCCGCTACAAGGACGGACATAAATACGTGTGGAGACAGGCTGGAGAGGAGCCATCAAAGGGAACGTGCGTGCTGAGGCGGCTGGGCATACACAACTGTTCTCCTCCAGATCCTGACCACACTGACAAACTAAGGGAACCCAAGGCCCTGCCCTGCCCCAGGACCAGCTCCAGCCTGTTCCTCCTGAGCTCAGAAAGGACATTCACCCTTCCTCCCCACTGAAGCCAGCCTGCTAGTGGCTCTGGACGCAGTGTGGCCTCCCACGCACCTGCTGAGCAAGAGCACGGCAGCCTCGGGTCACACCCTCAAGTCCAGACAGAGTACTGGGGCGCGGGACACAATTCCAGCTCTGGCTGCAACTCCTGCTCATGCACACCCAGGAGCCTGGGGGCCTGGCAAACTCTGTGAGGCCCTCAGGGAA
Organism: Herpailurus yagouaroundi; assembly: GCF_014898765.1. Classification (NCBI taxonomy): domain Eukaryota; kingdom Metazoa; phylum Chordata; class Mammalia; order Carnivora; family Felidae; genus Herpailurus; species Herpailurus yagouaroundi. The sequence goes on along the minus strand of NW_024412445.1, from coordinate 482,212 downwards.
CAGCCCTCACCTTCAGAAAGCTGGCCATGGTGCTGACGTGGTTGGCGCATGCTCCCTTCCGTACGTCGTTCACACCCTCGCCTGTCTGCAACAAAACACACCCAGCATGACTCACCAATCCCTCCCTGGGGGCTCAGCAGCATCCCTGTGTGTCCCAGCAAAGACAGAGCTGGGACCCTAAAGCAGAGGATAAGGCAAGGCCCACACCTCCAAGTCAAGGAGGTTCTTGTGGCAGGATGACCACCAGCTTCCATGGGCAGGGGGTTGGCTCAGAATTTTCTAGTCCCACCCATCAGTCCTGTGTTCTCAGAGCCTTCTCCAGGCCCCCTGCTCCCTCAGGATGACTACTCTGAAGGGGACACAGGCAAGGGGGTCCTGCGATTGTTTGTACTCCATTTTGTAGGAATAATCCTGGGCTTGGGGGGGAGGCACTGGGAATTCTACGCTAGCCAGGCCCCCATTATCCTTTGGGCCACAGTGACTTAATCTACTGTTGTGTTCCTTCACCACCTCTGAGCTGCCCTGAAGTCAAGTCCTTCTCTGCTCCAATCGTGAATGGCAGAGGAGGAGAAGGAAAGGGAGTTCTTCTGGGTCACACCTGGATGAGAACCGAGAGCCCGCCAGTTCCACATACCCAGTTGATGAGGACAAATTTGGGCAGGCCGGAGTTGGGGTCCTTCACCCTGCAGAAGCCGTACATCACCTTCCCGCTGTTGAGTTCCTCCACCATTTCCTCCAGGCCTCCCTCTGCAGCAGGTCACAGGGAAGTGAGGTGTCCCGCACCTGCTGCCCGCCCTGGCACACTGTCCGCCAGGAGACCAAACCCAAATGGCTCTAAACCAGGGGTTCTCAGTGTCACCTACATCAAAATTGGATTCCTGTGCCCGTCTTCACTGAGCTAACTCACAGGAGCTGGGTGGGACCCAGGATCTGCATTTGTGACAAGGACCCCAGGTGATTTTTTTTTTTTTGTAAGATTTATTTTTGAGAGAGAGAGTGGAAGCAAGGAAGCAGCTTAGAGGGGGACAGAAGATCCCAGGCAGGCTCTGCACCGACAGTGGCGAACTCATGCAGGGCTTAAACCCACGAGCTGTGAGATCATGACCTGAGCTGAAGTTGGACACTCAACCAACTGAGCCACCCAGGCGCCCCGAGGACCCCAGGTGAGTTTTTACATACGCCAGTCTAAAAACCATTCCTATAAAACCCATGGGTAATTCTGTAAGGAAAATCGTCATTTTTGTTACAAACTGGGCATCAGGCTTCCACATGGAGGATCTCTGCAACAATTTTACCGTTGCCTGGACCTACTGAGGGCCCTGGAATAGGCCTGCTGGGAGTCACCTGCCCTACCCATGAGTCTGCTCAGACCCCCAGGCCACCAAGAGGGTCCCAAGCAGGTGGGAACGTCCTTCAGTCACGCTCAGGCTCAGTTCTTAGATCCTCCAAGTGAAGGTAAGGGGATGGGTGATGAGGGCACAGGAGCCATCCTCAGCCATTCTCCTGACACTGAGGCTGTGGTCCTTATCAGCTAGTGAGGAGCTGGGTCGGGTACTTTAGCTATAGGGCCACAGAGACCTGGGACAGCCCTGAGCCCCTACTTGGAGTACGCACAGCAGAGCCCTGTGAGTACCAGTGGAGGCGGTGGTAGGAAATGCAGGCTACTGAACCCTGCACTTCTCCACCACCTGAGGCATCACAGTGCACGTGAGAGCACGGCCAGCAGCGGTCCTTCTAAAGGTCAGGGAGCAGCCCTCACAAGGGAGGGGCTTTCTAGAACAGGTCACCAGAAGCACTTGTATGGCAAGTGGAGAATGCACTGGTGAACATTTGCTGAGTAACAAAGCTGTGTCCAGCTCCCCAACGGTGGTGCTACTGTGGTGTGGGCTGGGGACCCTGATGGCTACCACTCTCTCCCCTCCTCCCACCCTCCTCCCCCACCAGCCTCCTCGCCCCCTCACTTGGTCATACTCACCTCCAGTGCCAGCCACACGGATGTCATTGCTGTTACCCTCATAGGTAAAGAGAGCCCTGAAACAAAACACAGGTGAGCTCTGTAGCCAGTGTGCTGGGTGCCATCTGCCCTTGCCACACCCACCAGAGCTCAGCATGATGGTAACACAGGCCCCAGGCTGGCCCAGAGCCATGGCCTCACCCACAGGGGCTTATCCTGAGAGACAAACTTATGAAGGGGAGCCTACATCTACTGTGAGGGAAACTAAGCTGTAAAGTTTGTTTGTCTGACTTGATTTGAAGGAAGCTCTATGCCCAATGTGGGACTTGAACTCATGACCCAGAGATCAAGAGTCACACACTCTACCGACTAAGCCAGCCAAGTGTCCCTATGCTGGAAAATTTGTTTGGCTTTTAAAAAATTTTTATTTGAGATTGAGAGAGATGTGGGGTGGAGGGGCAGAGAGAGAGGAAGAGAGAGAATCCCAACCAGGCTCTGCACTGTCAGCACAGGGCCGGATGTGGTACTCAAACCCACGAACCGTGACCTGAGCTGAAACCAAGAGTCGGATGCTTAACTGACTGAGCCACCTAGGCACCGTCTGATTAGATTTTAAGGAAGCTCTATGCCCAACGTGGGGGTGGAATTCACAACCCAGAGATCAAGAGTTTTACACTCTGCCAACTAAGCCATTGGAGATGCCCCTAAGCTGGAAAGTTTTATGGCAACTGTCCACACATTCATGTGTGAAATACTCACTTGTCTATCAGGTTTGTGAATTTGAGAAGATAAAAGATACCTGCATATTCCTCAACCCAAAGCCCCCCAAGGAAGAGCACACGAGGCATTTCGGAATGCCGCCCAACACCTTGTGTGTATCTGCTCTGCCTTCTGAAAGCCTGAAGAGTTTCTGGAGCAGATCTCTCTGGGCTTTGGACTCTTCTGGAAAACCCAGAAACCACATGGGCCATGACTCACCATGAAGTCAAGCAAATTCTTTTTTTCGGAGGAGCCTTAACTCTCCACAGGTGACCATAGACCACACCTATCTTTTTCTGTAAGACTAATTATTCACAAGAACTCTGGGAAAAATTTGTCTTTATAAACTTGAGCTCCAGAGGCGTTGAGAAAATATAGCAGATTTTATTATATGTGGGGCATAAAAAGTCCCATGACCAGAACAAAGGTTACCCAAGGAGAACGTTCTGGAACAGGTGGCTTCTCCACAGTCCGCACGGAGCTCAGCCATCAACACCAACTCTGCAGGAGCTCAGCTCCAGGTTGGTGGAACCTGGGGTAGGAATACTGACCCAGCAGACAGCAAGTCAGAGGCAAAATCTGGTCTTGTGCACTACCTCCCCCGCTCTGCGCACAGCTCTGCTGTGGCTGGCCAGACAGGGACTTTGGGGTAAAGAGTCCACAAGGAAGCAAATCAGCCTCCACTCAGCTTCCCCAAGGCCTTGCTAAGGCATCGGGCAGAGCTGCCCAGCCTGAGGAAGTCGGAAGAAAGAAACCCAGACCCAGAAGGTCTGGCTGGCGTGGGGGACACCCCTCCTAGGAGAGAGACATTAAATGGAACACACAGACAAATGGAAAGGATGTGGGAGGAGGGGGACATCCAGATTCTGGTGACCGGAGTCCTGGCCAGCCCTCTTCCTGGAAGAAGCCTGGATGTTTGAAGCCACCAAGCCCTGGCTGCAAAAGACAGGGACACCGGACACACTGCAGGGAGCAGAGACTTCTGCTCAGTGCAGCTCTCCCAAGAAGCGACCCAGCAGCTAGTAAGAGCCAAGCTCCATGCCTGTTGCCTGCCCTCCAACTTGACCCCCCCATACCCTGGGCTCCAGCCCAAGCAATCTTCTTGAATGTTCCCAGATCAGACTCATTCTCACATTCAACTGACTTCCATCCTTTTTTCAAATCACCACGGAAAAGCAGTATGCTGGCCTGTGCACAGCACAAGGACTGTGGTGCGCTGAGCACCTTGTAACTCAAACCATCCCTTCTGACACATGTACTGAGAACCTGCCGCTTGTGGTGATGGGCACAAAGCTTCGGATATGTCCAAAGAGGCCCTTCCATGAGCATGGAAGTCACCTTCTAATGGGAGACAAGAAAGAAACACACTGTCAAGAATGTACCGTCAGGCAGTGATGTGGGTACAAGAGGTCAACAAACATGACTCCATCTAGGAGAACAACCTGGGGAAGCAAGAAAAAGATCCAAGATTGGGAGCTGACATGCCTGCCCCCCACCCCACCCAGCTTCGGGTCCCAGCCCAATGCCACCCACTCTGCATGTGAAACCTTTCGTGACCTGCCTCTTCTTGCTGATACCCTCCACAGCACTCTGTGCCCTTCCCAGTCCAGTCTCACCCAAGCACTGAGTGCACATGGTAGCCCTACACCAGGGACAGACAGGCCCTATTCCTCCTGGTGAAGAGAAAGGTGACAAGAAAAACCATGTGTCTGGAGACAGTCACCCAAGAGACAGAAAGTGTGAGTGCATCAGGGACTGGGGAATTGAGGAAGGCCTCTCCATGCTGAGAAGTCTGGGGAGACCCCCTGGGATGATGAGGGTGCTAGAAAGGAGAAGCAGCAAGAGCGAGGGCTCTAAGGAGGAACCAGCTCACATGTTTGAGGAAGAGAAAGAAGGCCACAGCGGTGGCAAACAGGTGTGGCCCCAGTATGCTAAGGGGGAGGGGTGGCAGGAGGGGTCAGGAGCTAGCTGCACAGGGCCTGCGGGCCGAGGTAAGGGGTCTGGGCTTTATTTCACATGAAACAGGAAGCCGCTCAAGTTTATGCACAGAAGTAACACAATCTAGGTATTTTTTCAGCTGAGTGGGGTCTACCACATGTACCTGTTGAGATACTTAATGGCTGTGGCAGTGGGAGCACAGGCTGGCTGGTCACATGGTGAGGGGAAAGAGGCTTAGCACCCTCCTCAGGGACAGAGAGGTGGGGAGGGGAAGTTTCAGAGCAGGGTGGTGGCAGACAGCTCTGAGAAGCCTAAGGAAAAGTTGGGAGCGTGGGAGGCCTGAACTGCCAACTGGGCTGTGGGACATCATCCCCAAACCAGTGGAAACTGAGACTGAAGAGAGACCTGGAAGGAAGCCAGAGGGAGGCCCAGGAGTCCCTTAGGTAAGTCATCAAGGGCTATAGCACGTCCTTAAGAGCACACAAGATAGCAAGACCCTAGCTGAGCAGGACTGGAGAGGGGCAAAGATGGTTCCGGGGTTTAGAGTCAGGTGGCCTCATGTGGATGTCAAAGGGGGCACTTGGCAATACTGTCAGCAGGGTCTGGAGTCACAGCAGAGGGCTAAGGGCTCTCTGGGAGTAGGAGAGAGGTGGGGTGGGGGCTAACATCTAGAAACTCTTAGGCTTAAAAAGAAGTACATGATTTGCAGGTGAACTTCCTAAGCATAATGAAGCCGCGAAGGCAGAGAAATCCCACGGTTAGCAGACACCCTTCCTCACTAATTAGATGTGCTTCAAACAGAGGAGCTGCTTGGCTCCCCTGCAAAAGTGTGCACGAGCCCTGGGCAGGGAGCCCACGTCAACTCTGCCCCAGAGCCTCTGCTGACCCAGGCAGCTTGTGTTCCCAAGCTCTCCCCGAGAAGGCTGAGGGCTGGAGGAAAGAATAGAATGTTCCCCGTGCCACAACAGCCCACGGTAGGAAAGTGCTCTGTGTTGGGCACCAGGAAGAGCAGAGATGGGGAAGCAGCACCGGAGCGGTGCAGAGACCAGCCTGTCGCTGCAGCCTGTCCCAGGGGGCCCTGCCCCCGCCAGGAGCAAAGGCTCCCCAAAGCCGGTCACCTTAGTTCATCACACTCAGCATATTTCCTTAGTACCAGAAGTGCTCAAAACTGGTCAGCGAAAACGGTTCAGGCAAAGGGGAAAGTGATGGAGAATGACCGCGCGGTACTCCCGGTCTGCCGCCCAAGGCTACCCCAGAGCCCTCGGACAAAGGCTGCCGGTACCGTAAAACCCCAGCAACTGCATGAGGGGTACTGGACACTGACGGCCCACTGGAAGCTGTCACGAGGAGGTGGACGGATGAGGAGGGGTCTCCTTCCAGACTGGTGGCCGACAGTTTCGTTCGTGTCCGCGCGGCTCAAGCACGGGAAGGACTATTCTCGGAGAAAGGGAGGTTCTGAAATCCACACTCACAGAGCCCGGGGGACCCGAACGCCTGACCTCCTGGGAAGGCTCCCATTCCCAGACGGGCTTCCGGCCGCCCAGGGCCTCATCCCTGCAGTGGGAGCTGGGGAGACGCTCCCTCCGACGGCTGCGGAGATCCCCTTTGTGTGGGGACTGCCGTCCGCCGCAGCCCGGCGCCGAAGCCAACATGGAGGCCGGCGGAGGGGGGGAGCTGGGGCGGCGCGGGCCCCCCACGCAAGGCGGGGCTGGCGGGACGGCGGGTGACGACGGTGCGGACGGCACCTCACAGGGAGCGGCGCAAGTGTGGCTGAACCGGGAGCCCCAGCCCACCCGTGGCCCCTGGCCTCCTGCCCCCCGCCCGGCCCGCTCCCTCCTGGCGCCCACCAGTCAGTCGGGGACTTCTCGGTGACCACCCGCACGTAGGCGTCTTGCAGCGCCGGCCCATTCCGGCTCAGGTTCGCAGCCATGGCCGGCCCTTTCAGTCCCCGCGCCGCCGCCGCCGCCGCCGCTTCCGGGCCCCGCCCACTCCGGCGGCCTGGAAGCGGCAGCGTCTTCGCGGCCGGAAGCCCCGCCCCCACAGCAGGAAGCCCCGCCCCGCGGCCGGAAGCGGAAGCACTGCGGGCGGGGCCGATGGGAGAAGGTGTGGCTGGCAGAGAAGATAGAGGGCGTGTCCTTTGTGCGGCCGAGTGGCGGAGGAGCCCAAGCCCGGCCCCCATAGCTGCACTCACGGAGGACCGTGCATATCTCTCCTCTCTTGTTGCAGTCAGTGCCCTGTTTTCAGAATCTTGGGCTCACCTTTCCCGTGGGCTCGGTCTGTGAATGGGTGAAGCGTGAACGCATCGATGCGTGCGCGAGTAAACTCGAGGTGCTGCTGAGCTGCCTCCACCTCGCCTGCACTTTGTCCTCTTGTTGGTTAAGGACAGGGTACGGAGGGAACCCCGCTGGCCTCCCTGCACAGACGGGCCCCGGGGCCACCCCACGGCCCTGCGCAGGTGCACGCAGCCTCTAGGGTTTCGGAGCAGCAGCACCACGCGTGTCCTGTGCGCTCGGGAAGCCCTCCCGCAGGGTCCTGAGCAGCATCCCAGCGCGCTCCTATTCTGCACCCATTCTGTGAAACGTCACCCAAGCCGGCCAGCGAAAGACTAAATAGCTTCGTGGCAGTTCGGGTCAGGACTTGCTGCCGAATCAGTTACTGAAATCTTAAGGTGTTTGGGGTCTGATTGTGTAGATAAAGGCTCGTGAACTTTATTTGGACACAAACTTGTTCATCGGTTATGTCCGCTTTTACTTCTGTACATTCTGTCATTGCTGCTTGCCTTACAGGCAGAAGTTCTGGCATCTCATGGGCAGAGCGGCAACCCCCCCCCCCCCGCCCAGTCTTTCCTGGGTCTTCTCTGATGCAAGGGTGCAGCTTTCCCCATTTCTCCACTTTGACTTCACTGCTGTGTTTGCATCAGAAAAGCGAGCTCTAGCAACGGGAGGCCTCGGGGGTCTCCCAACTCTCTCAATTTCTAAGTCTTCTTTTCTTCAGTAACGTCTCCACTGCCCTTGTTTTTCCGTCACACCCCCTCAGGTGACTTTCTGCTCCATCCCAGGCTGTCGCCCTCCATGTTCAGGGAAGTTCAGCCCTCAGTCTGACTATCCTGCCTTCTTCCTTTTGGCCCCAATGCATCTTTTTTCTTCTTTCTCTGGGAATATTCTCTATTTAAACATGTCGTAGTTCCCAGTTTCTTCAGTCACCTAGCTGATAAGCCCCACATAGGGTCCTTGGACCCTTAAGAGGTCTGGGAGCACTTTTCAACATTTTAGTCAACTTGGAGAGGACCTACCAGCTTGAAAAGAGGCAGGTCTCTTTGTTCCGGAAGTAGATCCGCTCAGTGTGCTAACCAGGTGCATCTACACTGAAGGGAAAAGCAGGAAGACACGGGCTCCATGAGAGAAGGTTATTAAGGAGTGTTCCCTGGTGTGGAAAGTTGGGGCACCAGGATTCTGTTTTCTGCTCTAGGGTATGGGAGCCTATTTCCACTTGACAGGCCAGGAAAGGCCTGGATATGGGATGGGGAGCACAGCTGTGGCAGGTCTGAGAAGAAGTGCTCCAGGCAGAGGGAGCAAGATGTGTTGGAGCTGCGAGGCGGGATCCAGCCTAATGATGGGCTGAGGATGGAGCATGAGGATGGAAACTGGGACCAGGAGGACCCTGTGAGTCAGGGAAGGGCTTGGCACTTTATTCTAGGTGTAACTGAATCCCTGGCAGGCTTTATGGAGAGCAGTGTGATCAGGTGATTTTTTTTGAACAAAATTATAGTGTTTACTATTTATTTTGAGAGAGAGAGACAGCCCGACACAGGGCTCCATCTCAGAAACCGTGAGGTCATGACCTGAGCTGAAACCGAGTCGGATACTTAACCGACTGAGCCATCCAGGCACCCCAGAAGGAGACATTTTTTAAAGAAATCAAGAAGCTGCTACTTGGTCTGATAGAGGATTTTTACAGATTCTCCATAGCTGTCTGGTTTTGTTAGTAATAAAATCTGTCAACAGGGAAAAACCAGAGTGGGGGCTGATGAGGCCAGCGGACTGGCCAGGGGGAACAGCAGGTATTTCCTCCTTCACCAGCAGACAGCACACAGCTCTGGGCTGCCGTTGTGGGGAATGGCAGTCACATCTTCCATTTGTCAGAGGACCATCTAATCCAGGTCCAACCTTCACCCAGCACTGCTGGGGAGGAAGCAGGTGGCACAATGAGAAGGGCCAGTGGAAGAACAGAGGCACAGGATGGGGGTGGGTGGGTGAGGGTCCATGGTGACCTCCAGGCTCTTTCTCAGCACCACCTCCCACTGGGTACCTGCTACAGACCTCAAGCAGAGAGCTCTGCAGAGCAGTTCCCCAAGTGCCTTTCTGGCCCTTAAAGACACTTGCTCTCGAATTGCAGAAATCTGCCCAACCCTGAGCACTTGAAGTGAAGTGGCGTGGCGTCCCATGCATTGATGTAGTGCTCAGGGTCAGCGGCTAGGCCTGTTGGACATTTGTGTCCCAGCGTTTTAATCCCCTGTCAGAAAATCTGGACTTGTGCCATAGTCTTAGAACTGCTGGGTCTTCCTGGAGCTTGACAAAGGGCCAGGATCTCGGCACCACCCCCTAAACGCAGACGCTTCTGGCCAGAGTTAATAGACTTCCACTCGTGGTAGATTGGTTGCTTAAGATCATGCAGCTTCCTGATCTATCTGGTCCACAGGGAAGAACAGCACATCCCCCCAAAGGTGGGTTTTTGGATCTGCTCCCCAGTTGCTGGCCTGGGACTCACCTTGGAAATATAGCATTTGGACAACAGTGCACCATGGTGAGTCTTAAAATAAGGTTTTGGCCTAAGAAGCCTGTTCTTGAGGCTGACTGGAGCCCTGGAAGGCATGATAAGCAGACAAGTTCCCCAGGGGGAGAGAGTCCAGGGGATGTGCCAGAGAGACTGTGGGCCCCTGTCCAAGCAGCCTGGCAGGTATAGAGCACAACTCAGGCTTGCAAAGGGTGAATGATAACTTACACTGTGGACCTGAGAGCATTGCCTTCACTCTCTCTGCTCCATTTCTCCAGCAGAGAGAGCAGGCTCAGGAAACTGACTGGACTCAGAAAGGTCACCAGATTCCTGGGTCTTAAGCTGTTGTGCTTGAACATGGCACCCGTGGTCTCAACACCAACCTGAACCTAGATTCTCCCTCTCTGAGCTTCTGATTGGTCTCTGAAATGTGAACTTGCTGTGAGGTACAAGGTGGCCATTGTCTGAAGTGGCAGAGCCATGCTGAGAAGCTTCCTAGGAGGTATGGTGACAATGGCATTCTTCTCCTCTATTAAGATTTGTCATTTGGCTTAAGCAGAGAACAAAGGGATAGCAAAGAGAAACATTTAAAAGACAGTTCTCACCATGGTGAGGCAGGGAATAGGGCCATGGAATCCAAAAGGTAGCCTTGTGGTAACAGAGGACCCCCCCTGGGGACCCCCACAACGGACTCCAACCAGGCTCCGACTGCTGCCTGCTTTGCTCAGGAAGTGGTGGTGTGACTAAACTCAGTAATCTCACTAGAGTGCTTCAGCAGTGAAACTGTGCTATAACTTGGGAGCTGCTGGAGCAAAGCAGCCCCCTGTGGTCACCTTGATCTCCAGGTCCAAGGTCTGGAGGCTTCCTTCCCAACTCCGCGGGTCTGCAAAGCCCCCTTCTGGCCTTTGATCGCAGAACTTGACTGCTTCTCCGCCCACCACCCTCTCTCATGAGAGGTGAGGCCAAGGCTCCTGTGTGGCTCATGGTGATGAAAAGGCAGAAGGGGTGACAGCCTCACCCATGGTGCTCACCTCCTTCCAGTGCAGAACAGAGAGCAGACCTGATGCAGAGGGGATGCTGCCACTTCTCAAACACTTGTGGCTGATACGAGTGAGGGGAACAGACCGCCTTGAGCGAAGACGGTCACACAGAGGAGGTGAGTGCTGGGCTGGGGGTTCCTGGTGGCTCCATATAACCATCTGCCGTGGGAGATGAAAATGCCACAGGCCTCCTCCCTCGCTCTCTCCTGTTCTACCGCGTGGGTGCATGGGGATGGGGGAGATGCACAGAGATCACTTGGGATGGTTCTAGGCTGTCTGGCACATGGACTCCAGGGCACAGCTTTGGAGCCCCGCCACTGGCGTGAGTCAGTGCCACCATCGGCAGCCGTGGAGCAGGCATGGCTGCCTCCTGGGGGTCAGGTAAACGTGGGCATTTGTCCTCATGACTGTAAGGAGATTTGGTGCCACGACACTAAGTAAGATTTGTAGTCAAAGGAGGCAATGAACAAAATAATTTTTGGTATGTCTAAAAATCTCATAGTAAGTGTTAAATAAATACACTTTATGTATTTATTTTTAAATGTTTATTTATTTTTGAGAGAGAGAGAGAGAGAGAGAGAATATCCCAAGCAGGCTCTGTGAACAACCTGAGTTGTTCTGTGTGACGTCCCAGTAGTCACGGAAGGGTTCACTCTGCCCACCTACTGGCCTAGCAGCGCCAGACTTCACTGCTCTAGGGCCTTGTTGCCCTGCTCTGCTGAACACCACGCTCCATTCACCTCAGCTGCTCTGTCTCAGGAGCCCTGCTCAGTCATAAGGAAAGGGAACTTGGAACATTCCAGTAACTTGTCCAAGGTTACAGAGAGTCCTAACCTAAGGGCAGGGCTCCTGTGTGCCACCTCTCTACCTCCCCTACTGCCCTCCCCACCACAAGGGTGTGGCACATCCCGGGGCTCTGGGGGTGACTAAGGACACGGGGGTCATTCTCAGGGTATGGTAAACCCGGGGTGCAGGGCTCGTGCACGTACATGGCTGACATTCTTCCTGACCCAAATTCAGCCTGAAACAGCTCATCCTCAAAGACCCTCCTGATGCCACCTCACGTGTCTGAGCATGCTGAGCATTGCAGTGACCCCCACCTCCCTAGCTATCCTGTACTTCTCCCAGTCCCCACCAAATACGGTTGGCCACGGTGAGATTATTTGCACCACGGAAACCAGCACGCATGACAACTCGGGGCCATGTCTCACGCCAGAGGGCTGGCTTTCAAACACCCACCAGAATTCCACCGGCCAGTTGTAATAAGTAACGTGTCTAAACGGGGTACCCGTGCTCAGTAAGCAGAGTTGTCATGGCAGCAGTGAATGTGGGGAACTAAGGTCATGCAAGGGGACCTGTGGACACACTCAGAAGTGCAGTGTGGCCCCAGACACTTTTCACACGGCAGTTTCTTTCCTGCTCACTTGTGCTCCCAGGGCGTTGCTTATATTCTATGCATGAGCAGGTTGGCTCCTTGATGGAAGGTCTGTTAGGGCAAGTCCTGGGGAGACCATGAGAGCCATGGGGGCAGGGAAAGCTGGCGGTCCCGGCTGGTTCCCCCTGACTCCAGGGGTTTCTGAACAGCATGGGCTGTTCCCTGTCCAGAGAATGCACCTCCCTCTTTGGTGTTGTGGAGAGTGGATACTAAGACTTAACCATTGCTGAAAGGCCAGGAGTGGTCTCCATTGATAAACTCCAACCAATACTGAGGAGTTTCGAATGCTAACTGGCATTTCAAAGAATGGTGTGATTTGAAAGAAACTAGTTCCCATGTGTCGCATTTCTGTGCTTATCTAATGCGGTTGGAAGACCCAGGTCTGAGTCCCAGCTCTACCACTGGGAAGATCACTGTGACCTCCTTGGGCCTCGGTATAATTATCTGTTAAGTTGTAATTCTAACACTGGCTGGCCAAGTAGGCAGCACTTTCGGATGACTATACGTTTTGTAGTGTGTATAGCACGCACAAGTGTTCCCAGCATGGAATCCGGGAAGACAGCGCGTACAGGACGCACTGTGAACACAGGTGAGGAGTGTGTAGAAGGTATCTGGTACCGGAGGAAGAAACCGGTAGCACTGGTGGCCCCAGCGAGAAGTGGACGGCTGGGGGCAGGAGCAGATGTGAGGCTTTCTCTGCAGATCTTTTTGTACCTTTTGAGTTTTGAACCATGGGAACTTACTACTTATTCAATACATATGTAAATAAAATATTTGATTAATTGTAAAGGACTCCACACGTTATGACTGTATAGTAATGATTGTTATACATAACAAAGATGATAAACCTAAGTCCTGAAACCGGGAAAGGCTAAAAGCACAAGGGTATCACCCGGGAAAAATAGTTGAGCAAACCTTTGGACACACTCAATTCTTTTACTGTTTCATCGAACCCAAGATGCCATCCAATTAAGATACAATTTTATTTTGTGTATAACTAAGAAAGAAGGCACATGGCAATTAAGATTGAGCACTCTCTTTATACATGAGACATTTAATTTAATGTAATTTGGGGTGTCTGGGTGACTCCGTCAAGCATCCGACTTCAGCTGAGGTCACGATCTTGCAGGTCATGAGTTGGAGCCCCACGTTGGACTCTGTGCTGACAGTTCACAACCTGGAGCCTACCTCAGATCCTGTGTCTCCCCCTCTCTCTGCCCCTCTCCCGCTAGTGCTGTCTCTCTCTCAAAAAAAATTATATATATATATATATATGTATATACACATATATATATATACATATATATATATATGTGTATATATTTTAGTGTGAGCAGGGTAGGGGCAGAGGGAGAGAATCTTAGCAGGCTCCACACCCAGCATGGAGCTTGATCTCACCACCGTGAGATCATGACCTGAGCTGAAATCAACAGTTGGAAGCTTAACCAACTGAGCTATCTGGGCGCCCTACTTTTAATTTTATTTTAAAATTATTTTTTGAAAGAACAACTTTTAAGCTCTTGGGCATAGGTTGTTAATATTATTTTTAAGATCAAGTATCACTTTGCATGCAGAAAAAGAAAAAAAAAAGGAACAAGAAGGGAAATAAATAAATCGATTGTATCCATTGAGTCTAAAGCTCACCCTGGGTCATGGATGTTCTGTCAATCATCCTCTGTGCCTTCCAGGCAATGCCATGTGGAAATTTTTACAGAGTCCTTCATTATTCTTTCCCAAGTTTCCTTCCATGCCATCGAGACCCATTCTGCAAAGCCCTGTGATACACAACCTCTCTGCGCAAACCTCAGCAAGCACAGGGGACCCAGCCTCCCTGACCTGAGAGCTGGTGATACCTTTCTTTCTGGGGCCTGTGGAGCATTTGGTTGGCGTGGAAACAGGTGATTGCAATCCTTCCTCCAACAACAAATATCTGTTCCACTAACACAAAATGTATTCCCTACTCGTCTGTTTCTGTGCCTATGTTTACAAAAGTTTTTCTTTCTAGTACTAAATCACAGTATCTTTCTGAAGACATTTTTAAAGCAATTAAACTCAATACACCAACCATGAATTTGCCTCAGTAGTCACTGCCATGACCAGCTCACACATACAGATGGTTACAATTAAGTTACCACTGCTGCCTGGCTGACAGCAATTTTAAGAAGCATCGCAATTTCAGGGATGTGAAAGTGTGAAAAAACATTCACTGTAGAATAGATGAAATATGGTGTTATCTATACTTCCCTGATTGTGCAAGTTCTCCAAAGAACAATTCAATCAGAAAAAAGTTAACGAAACTTTTTGGAAAAGATAAATCAAGTATTATGCAGTCATTGAAAATTAGTTTCTAAATACTACAGAGTAACAGGAGAAAAGGTCATGGCATTAAGGAAAAAAGAGAGGAATGGGCAGAATATAAAATTCGGTGTACCATGTGACTACGACAATCAGAAACATGTGCATGGCAAAGAGACTTGAATGGAATCCATCAAAATGTTAACCACAGATACCTCATGGGGCTATAGATGACTTTTTAAAAAACTGCATTTTGGGGAATTTTCTAAATTTTCTCTAAAGGACATGTATCGCTTTAGAAAGCAAAAAATATTGTCATTAACTATCAATTGTCCTATAAACATAAACCTAATTCTGCCACATATATCACTGTCCCTATTAAAGACATTTAGAAATATTACATGGACACATACTCAAATTTTTATTTTATTTATTTATTTATTTATTTTTAATTTTTTTTTAACGTTTTATTCATTCTTGAGACACAGAGAGACAGAGCATGAACGGGGGAGGGTCAGAGAGAGAGGGAGACACAGAATCTGAAACAGGCTCCAGGCTCTGAGCTGTCAGCACAGAGCCCGACGCGGGGCTCGAACTCACGGACCGCGAGATCATGACCTGAGCCGAAGTCGGACGCTCAACCGACTGAGCCACCCAGGCGCCCCCATACTCAGATTTTTAAAATGGGCGTTCTTGTTTGCACATAAAATAACTGAAGTAATATTTTTCCAATAAAGTGAAACATCATCTACAAATATTTAGAAGTTTCTAAAAAAGGGATGACGTTGGTTGGCAAAGGCTGTGGGTTGGGAGGTGAGGGGGCAGCCAGTAGAGGCCCCTCTCTTGACCCTGGCTTCATAGTGCTGCTGGTGTCCACTCCCCTTCTTCCTGAAGAGCTCCTGTTCAGTTTGGTCCCTCAGGAGAGGGAAATTCACCCTTTTCAAGTTCGTCTTTCCCACAGCCGTGTTGTTTCTCCCATGACTTGCTACGTAATATGTGAAATGAAAACGCAGGGTCTCTTGTTCAATAATTATTAAGAATTTCAAGCTGGTGACTGCAGACCATTAAACCAAGGGCAGGACCCTTCATCATAAGGGCCCTGTGACCCCTGTATGGGTCACATCCCTACAAGGCCAGGTCTGGTTCCTTCTTTCAGTGATTCCTTTCAAGGAAGTTCTCCCTCACCTTATGACTTCAGTCACCTGTGTCTGTGGTTGCCACCTCATCCTCATGCCCCAAACTTGTTCCTACCGGTTCTCCTCTTACAGATCATATCAGCCTCCAAGTTCCAACCTGTAGGGTCAGATCACACTGCTCATCTCGCCCATCCTGTTCCCTGCCCTCAAGATTTCTATCTTCACACTTAGGCAAGGACACACCATCCACCCAGGGGCCCATCTGGGGCCTCCCTCTCTTCCATCACATTCTTCCTCAAGTCCAGTCCACTCCATCTCTGCCATGCCATCCAAGCCCTGCCCTGGCCTTGGTGTCTGTTCCCTACTCAGTAACTGGAGCCAAGTCTTTGGGGGGCTTTCACTCTAAGCCCCTCTTACTCCAGCCCACAATGCAACCACCAGTGTTTTTTTATCACACAGATCTCAGCATATCATTCACCTGCCTCCAAGTCAGTCCTAGGAAGGCAGATGACCCCTTTTAGAGAATAATTTGCCAAAAACATTCCTTTTTGGAGAACTATTTACAAAAAATGAGTCATACCCTTAGAGACTGTGTAATTCCATATCTAGCAATGAAACCTAAGCTCAGTGCACAAGATGCCTGTCAAAGCATTATTTAGTTTATGAAGAATTCAGAATATCAGTGGCAGTTAAGTCACTTTGAGTGCTTGGTGTGTGCCAAGTACTTGCTAAAAGTGTATCATCTCATTTAACTTTCTATATAAACGTGGGACACAGAGGCTGGGAATGATTGGTGCCTTGCCTGAGGTCCCACTGGAAGTGACCTCATGCCCTATCCCACCCCGGGGGGACACCCACACCCATGCATTTAGTTACTATAGGTAATGGTAAAATAAGTTACTGGAATGTTAACCTTTAAAATTGGTCATGAATACTATTTCACAACATGGAAAATGGTCACTTTAAAGGCTATGAGAAAAAGTGGAATACAAAATATGCTACAATGACTTATTTTTTTAAAAGCTTATTTTTGAGAGAGAGAGAGAAAGAGAGAGAGAGAGAGAACAAATCAGTGGGGAGAGGCAGAGAGAGAGGAAGACAGAATCTGCAGCAAATTCCAGGTTCTGAGCTGTGAACACAGAGGCCCGTGCGGGGCTTGAACCCACTAACCGGAGATCATGCCCTGAGCAGAAGTCGGACCCTTAATGGACTGGGCCACCCAAGTGCCCCTACAGTTATTTTTTAAAAAGTATGGTAAAGACTGGTAGCAGATATGCTAGACTGTCAACAAATGGTAAGGTAGCGAAATCGGAAATACTTTTTCTTTCTATTGCTGTACACGTTCCAGATTCTAATCTACTGAATGCCTACAGGGACTCCCAGTTACCTGCAGGAGAAAAAGTTATCCCAGCACTGCCTCTAAGGCCAGTCCCGCCAAGCCACTCCCTTCCCGCTTCAAGCCACGCCGCGCGGGCTCCCGGTGGCCGAGGGCGTCTGTGTCCCTTTTCTCCACCTGCAGAATCCCTGCTTATCCTACGGATCCGGTTCCAATCTCGACTCCCCGGCCAGCCCCCCAGACACCCCTACAAGGGCAAGCCCTCCTTGTTCAGGGGACTCGCCACCAGGCGACCTGAGAACAGCGATGCAGGTTCCGCAAGGTCGCAGCAAGGGCCGCGGGCGAGAGGCCCCTTCCTCTGGCCCCGCCCCGCCACCCTACCCTGCCCCGCCCCGCCACCCTACCCTGCCCCGCCCCGCCCCGCCCCACCGCCCCTCCGCCCCTCAGGCGCCGCCCCACGCGAAGCAAGCTCCACATGATGCCGGCGCCGCTCGGAGCCCTTTTAAGGCCGCGCGGCGCGATCCCGCCTGACTGCCTGGCGGACGCTAGTCTCTTCGTTTTCGACGGCCTGCGCGTGCGCGCCGCGGTGCACTGTGGGGCCGGCGCTGCCGAGCGGGACGCTCCTCGCAGCCTGGCGAGGTGGGGAGAGGCTGTGAGCCCTGTGGCCACCCGTCCGCCGGGGCCCTGACACCCGGGACGGCCGGCGGCGAGAGGGGCGCTCGCCGGGGTGGCCGTGCTCTCTGTTCGCCTGCTGGGCTCGCCCCCGGGCCGTGGTTCTCAGCAGTGCTCTGGACTGCGGCCTGTAAGTACCGACGCCCGCGGGCGCCCTGTGGGAGGCACCTGCCACGGAGATGCACGCAGCCCTCTCTTCCATCACACGCTTCAAGTCCAGACCCTAGGTTTTCATTATATTTATGTATTTGTGTACGAATAGAAACCTCAGTGACAATGATGGTTATTTCTGGATGGTGCGTTTGCTAATGTTAATTCTGAAATTTCCATAGAGGATTTGCATCAGTTGTATAACAGGAAAGAAGAAAAGAAACAGAATTGTGTTGAATAGCAAATAAAAAAAAATTCTTTTGTAGCTCCTGTTGGGAATTTAGTGCAGAGTATTTTAAACGTTTTACATAAATTTTTATATGCAGTTTATTTATTTTTTTTTTTGTTTTTTTAAAAAATGATTTATTTTTGAGAGAGACGAAGCATGAGCAGAGGGGCAGAGAGAGAGAGGGAGGCACAGAATCTGAAGCAGGCATCAGGCTCTGAGCTGTCAGCACAGACCCCCACTCAGGGATTGAACTCATGAGCTGTGAGATCATAACCTGAGCCGAGGTTTGTTGCTTAACCGACTGAGCCACCCATGTGCCCCTATGTAGTTTTTTATTTTGATCATTGTGTATTTTGTACACCATCTTCCATATAATTTTATATGTACAGAAGTGTTGTGAATGTAGTAAAAGATATAAAATTGGTAAATTGGACTTTATAAAAACTTAAAACTTTTGTGTTGTGAATAGCACCATCAGGAAGCAAAAAGACAACCCACAGAATGGGAGAAAATACTTGCAGATCATATATTTGATAAGGGCCTGGTATTCAGAACATATAAGAACTCTCACAACTCAATAAAAAAGACAAACCAGGGGCACCTGGGTGCTCATTCGTTAACAGGCTAACTCTTGATTTGGGCTCAGGTTATGATATCATGGTTGCGTTTGTGAGTTCGAGCCCCACATTGTGCTCTGCACTGTCAGCGTGGAGCCTGCTTGGGATCCTCTTTCTCCCTCTCTCTGCCCCTCCCTTGTGCACACTCTCTCTCTCAAACTAAATAAATAAACTTAAAAAAAAGGCAAACTAATTAAAAACTGGGTAAAGGATTTGAATACGTATTTCCTCAAAGAAGATGAAGGAATGGCCAATAAGCACGTAGAGCAGACAAACTCAGTATCCTGAGTCATTAGAGAAATGCAGATCAACGGCACAAGGAGGTAGCACTTCACAGCCTCTGGGAGGGCTGTAATCGAAAGGATAGGTAATGACACATGTTGGGGAGCGTGTGGAGAAGTTGGAACCCTCATACCATGGCAGGAACATAAGCTGGTGCTGCTGCTTTGGAAACAGTTTGGCAGTTCCTTAAGGAGTTAAACATAGACTTATATGACCTAGCATTTCCATTCTTAGGTATATACCCAAGAGGAATTAAAGCGTGTCCACATAGAAATTTGTGTGTCAGTGTTTATAGTAGCACTATTCACACTAGCCAGAAGGCCAAAACAGCCCAAATGTTGAAGGAATAAACCAAATATGATATATCCACTCAGTGGAATATGTTTGGCAATAGAAAGGCATGAAGTACTGATATATGCTACAGTGTGGATATATTAGATTGCGGTAACAAAGTACTCCACACTGGGTGGCTGAACAGAAATTTATTGTCTCATGGTTTTGGAGGCTAGAAGTTTAATGTTTATTTATTTTTGAGATGGAGTGGGAGTGGGGAAGGGGCATACAGAGAGAGAGAGGGAGACACAGAATCCGAAGCCTCTCCAGGCTCTGAGCTGTCAGCACAGAACCCAACACAGGGCTTAAACCCACGAGCCATGAAATCATGACCTATGTCAAAGTCAGATACTCAACCGACTGAGCCACCCAGGCACCCCTGGAGGCTACAAGTTTAAAATCAAGGTATTGGCAGGGTTGTTTCCTTCTTAGGGCTGCGAGAGAGAACCTCCTCCCTGCCTCTCATCTAGCTTCTGGTAGCCTCAGGCATTCTTAGCCTGTAGATGGTGTTCTCCCTGTGTCTTCACATTGTCTTCCTTCTGTGTGGATTTCCGTCTGTGTCCAAATTTCTCCTTTTTATGTGGGTCCATTCGTTTAGGGCCCAGCCTAATGACCTTATTATACCTTGACAACTGCAGAGACCCAGTTTTCAAATAAATCACATTCACAGGGACTGGGGGTTAGGACTTCAACATCTTTTGGAGGGGTCACAATTCAAGACATGACAATGGATGAACCTTGGAAACATGGTAAATGAAAGAGGCCATTCACAAGAGGCTACATACTGTGTGATGCCACTTATGTCAACTGTCCAGAATAGGCAGCTCTCTAGAGACAGAAAGTAGGTTAGTGATTGCCTAGGGTTGAGGGACGGGGGAATGTGTGTAAATTATATGTCTGTGAAGCTGTTGAAAGTATAATAAGAACCACAATACACAGTTCTTGTATGTTCATCCAGCTTCCTCTGGGTAAGTAAAATAATAGCATATTATATAACTAATAAAGTTGGCTAGTCCAGAAGATTAACGTCTATACAATACTATTGGCTAATTTACAGACTTCATTCAAATTTCATTACTTGTCCAATTACTGTCTGTTTTCTGGTCCAGGACATAGTTTAGGATGCCATGTTATATTTGTTTATCCTAGCTCTTAGCCTCCTGCAGAAATTCTAGTCTTTTTTTTTTTTTTTTTGTCTTTGATGACCTTGTCATTTTTGAAGAGTATGGGAAAGTTATTTTGTAGAGTGTCCTTCAGTTTGGATTTTCTTATTGATGAGATTAAGACTTTGCATTTTTGGCGAAACTATTACGGAAGTGATGTGTTCTTCTCAATGCATCATATCAGAGGGTACATGACATTGATACGTTTTATTACTAATTAAGTCTGATCACTTTGTTATGTACATATTTGTCAGATTTCTCTTTTAACCGTAAAGTTAAATTTCATTTTAAATTAACAAGTAGCTTGTTGAGATACGTAAAAGTTTATGTAGCACACTTTCATTCACTATCTTTAGGTTACGTTATTGTCTACAGCAATTATTACTGTGGTGTTTACCTATTTCTAGTTCTCTTCCTACATTTATTAATTAGAATTCTACTGTAAGGAGGAGCTGTCTTTTCTCCCCCATTTTTATTATTTATTTATTTAACACTTTTTTTTTTTTAAAGTAATTTCTACGTCCAATGTGGGGCTTGAACTCACGACCCTGAGATCTAGAGTCATGTGTTCCACTGACTGAGACAGCCAGGTACCCCTTTTCTCCCCAATTTTTATTTATTTATTCAGTTACTTTGTTGATATGCACAGACTCATGGCTATTTATTGTATAGTTTTTAATTGATTAGTTTCATTATCTATTATGTTGCTAAGATTGTCCTCGATTTGGCCATTGAGAGCTTGTTGTAGGGAGCCTCTAAGATGTTCCCGAGCAAGTCCCACTTCCTGGTATTCAGGCCCTTACGTAATCTCCTCTCCTTGAGTGTGGGCTATATTTAGTGATGTTTCTAATTAATAGAAAAGGTGATAGGATGTCATGTCTGAGATTAAGGTAAGAAAAAGACTGGCTTCCATCTTGGGCAACCTCTCTTGCTTCCTTACTCTGTCACTTCCTTGCTCTGATGGAGGTCAGCTGCCATATTGTGAGCTGCTCTATGGACAGGCCCCTGTGCTGAGGAACTAAGGGAGGCCTTCCAGCCACACCTAGTGAAATACTAAGGCCCTCAGGCCAGTACCCCACCAGATCACCCCATAACCTTACTACTATCTAGTGTACCGGATGTTCTAGCTGTTATTATGAGGCAAGGAAAAGAAATAATGACAAGGGAAGAAGTAAAAATGTTTTTATTCACAGATGACATGCTTGTGTACACAGAAAATCTGAGGGAGATGACAGAAAGCTTCTGGAACTATTAATATTTTAGCTGTTATAGATGCAAGATCATCAATTGTATTTCTATGTGCTAACAATCAGAAATTGAGAAAACATTTTAATGCCACATACAGTACTATGAAAAATATGGAATGCTTCTGAATAAACTTGAGAAAATATTTGGAAGACCTTTACACTGAAAACTACCAAACGTTGCTCAGAGCAATTAAAGATCAAAGTAATGGCAAGATATAGTGTTCATGGGTTGGAAGAGTCAATGTTGTTAAGATATCAGTTCTTCCTGAATTCATATATTCAGTGCAATCCAAATCAGAATCCCAGCAGGCTTTTTTGTTTTGGTAGAAATTTACAAACGGATTCTGACATTTATATGGATATGCTGAGGATTCAGAATGGGCAGTACTCAGGCTATATGATTACAAGATATAAAGCTATGTAATGAAAACGTGTGTTGGCATAAAGATAGCTAAGTTGTCTTGAAACAAAGAATGGAAAATGAAATATGAAAATGAAAGAGAGTACATAAATAAACCCACATATTGATTTTCAAAAAGGTGCAGCTATAGACTGAATGTGTCCCCCTAAATGTCATATGTTAAATCCTAACCTTGTATTAGAAGGTGGGGCACTTTCCAAATGATTAGCTCATGAGAGCAGAGCCCTCATGAATGGCATTAATACCCTTGTAAAAAAGAGACCCTAGAGAGTTCCTTAGTTCCTTCTGTCATGTGAGGACACAGCAGACAGCCATCTATAAACTAGAGAGAGGACCCTATCAGATACTGAATCTGCTCGTGCCTTGATTTTGGAATTCTCAGCTTCTAGAACTGTGAGAAATATATTTCTGTTGTTTATGAAAAGCCCCCCAGTCTATGTTTTTCTGTTACAGCGACCCCAATGGACTAAGACAGGTGCCAAAGCAATTCAGTGGAGAATGGCTTTGGAACAATTACACAGCCATATAAAAAAATAACCGCAACTTTACCTCATGTTATATACTACAAGTAAATGAAAATGAGTCATAGACCTAATTGTTAAATTAAGTTAGAACTATAAAACTTCTAGAAAAAAACATGAAAAAAATCTTTGTGACCTGGGGTTCAACAAAGATATTTTAACTATAACATAAGCATGAGTTATAAAAGAAAAAAAAACAATAAATTGGGCTTTATCAAAACATAAGCAAACTCTGAAATGTGGAGAGAAGATGGCAGACTTGGGAAGGGATCTTGAGATCTGAAAATGACATGACAGTGAGTTCTCTTTTTGCTTAATATATCCTGGATTGGGTGCTGGAGAAGCCAGCAACCAGGGAATACCAATGGGAGTGGTGAGGGGGGGAATCCCCAAAAGTAGCTTCCTCTCTTTCACCAAAGGACCAGGAAAGGGGCAACTTAGCAAGACAGAAAACCTATAGGCAATAACTGCTTTACTAAAGTCAAACACCATGGAACAAAATGGCGCCCCATCCCTATCAGCCTAGAGTTTGATGATAGCCATGTTGTAAAGGGGCAGTCCTCCTCCCTTGCTGGGGTGATGTCAGAGAAGGCCCAGAGGAACTGGGATTATCATGCCCACCCAATGATGAGACCTTTTCTCTCTCACAGTGTCTGTGAAGGCGACATGGAGAACAGTTACAAGGCATTCCTCACCCTCTGTATTAGTGTTCTCTAGAGAAACGGGGGCGGGGTGGTAAGGAAAGGGAGATAGATTTATTATAAGATATTAGCTCATGGTATTATGGAAATCCCATGATTGGCTCTGTACAAACCGGACACTCAGGGAAGCTGTTGGTGCAGTTTGAAGGTCTGAGACCTGGAGAACTGATGGTGTGGATTCCATCTGTGTCCGAAGGCCTGAGAACCAGGAGCGCTAAGTACAGAAGATTGATTTCTTAGTACAAACATTTAGGCAGAGAGCCAATTTAACTTTCCTCCACTTTTTTGTTCTGTTCAGGCCCTCAACAGATTGGATATAACCATCCACATTGGAGAGGACCATCTGCTTTATTCAGTCCACCAATTCAAAGACTAATCTCTTCTGGAAACACCCTGACAGACGAATTCATAAATAATTTTTAACCAGCTACCTGGGCATTTTGTAGCCTAGTCAAGTTGGCACATAAAATTAACCACCTTTGCAGCCAGGGTGGTGGACTTTTATCTTCACGTGGCTGTAATAAGGTAGAGTCTTCATTCTTGTGTTTGTGTGATGTCACAGGAGGCCTGAAAAAAAAAAAAGGTTTAAATAAGATCCAGAGTCTCATAACACGATACTCAAAATGTCCAGGGTACATTTGAGAATCATTCATCAGACCAAGACTGTCTCAATGAGTAAGGTAAGACAGTTATCAGATTCCAAACCAGAAATGACACAGAGATGAGAATTATCTGACAGATTAAAAAAATTTTTTTTAATGTTTATTATTGAGAGAGACAGAGCATGAGCATGGGAGGGGCACAGAGAGGGGGAGACACAGAATCCACAGAACCCAAAGCAGACTCCAGGCTCTGAGCTGTCAGCACAGAGCCTGAGACGGGGCTCAAGCTCACAAACCATGAGATCATGACCTGAGCTGAAGTCGGATGC
Organism: Herpailurus yagouaroundi; assembly: GCF_014898765.1. NCBI lineage: Eukaryota > Metazoa > Chordata > Mammalia > Carnivora > Felidae > Herpailurus > Herpailurus yagouaroundi. The sequence goes on along the minus strand of NW_024412445.1, from coordinate 458,279 downwards.
TTAACCAACTGAGCCACCCAGGTGCACCTCAGATTTTAAAGAAGGCATAATAAAAATGCTTTGATGAACAACTAGGAAAATGCTTGAAGCAAAAAACCAGAAAGTCTTAGCAAAGAAATACAAAATATAAAGAGGAAGCAAATGGAAATTTTAGAACTGAAAAATACAATAAAGGAAATAATAAACTCACTAGATGAACTCAACAGCAGAGTGGAGATGATAGAGGAAAGGATCAGTGAAATTAAAGATAAAACAATAGAAATTTATCCAACAGGGAGCAACAGTGAAAAAAAAGATTGGGAAAAAAGGTAAATAGAGCCTCAAGGACCTGTGGTAGTATAACAAATGATCTAACATTTCATTGCATCTGAGTCCCCAAGGAAGATGAGAAAGAATTTGGAGCTGAAAAATTATTTGGATAAATAATGGCTGAAAAAACTCCCAAAGTTTGCAAAAGACGTAAACTTACAGATTCAAGAAACTGAGTTAAGCCCAATGGGATACACCCCAAGAAACACCATGCCAAAATATGTCCAGTCAAAATTCTGAAAATTAAAGACAAAGTATCTTGAAAAAAAGAAATAGTATGTGAAAACCAATCCAAATTACAGCAGAATTCTTACCACAAACCAGAGGCCAGAAGGAAATGGCATGGCATTGGCAAGTGCTAAAAACAAAGGACTGTAACTCAGAATTGTCTCCCTAGTGAAAATATCCTTGTGGAATAAAGTGGAAATCAAGACATTCTCTGATGAGAGAAAAGTAAGGATTTGTCACCAGGGGATCTATCTATAAAAGAAAAAAAAAAAAAGCTAAAGGAGTTTCTTGAGTTGGAAAGGAAATGATAAATGAAGGAATCTTGAAACATCAAGAAGGGATATAGAACAATAGAATGAGTAAATATGTAAGTTAATACAATGGAATTTTTCTTTTGTTGAGTTTTATAAAATATATTTGATAGTTGAAGCAAAAATGGTAATGTCTGATATGGATCTCAAAGCCTGCAGGGGGAATCTTTAGGACAACTGTTTTATAAATGACAGAGGGTAAAGGAACTTAAAGGATTATAATGCTTTTACATTTCACTTGAACTGGTAAAATGTTGACACCAGAGTGCTGTGAAAAGTTATGTATGTGTAACATAAAACCTAGAGCAACTGCTAAGGGTCTGTTCAAAGAGGTAAGTTCAAAAGCAGTTTTGATGAAATGGAATTCTAACAAAAGGCACAAGTAAGCCGGAAAAAGAAAACAGACAAATGAACAGGAAAGAAACGAAACAAAATGAAAAAAAAAAAAAATAAAAAAAAAAAAACAAAAAAAAACCCCGCTGAAGTCCTAGCATATCAATAATTGCCTTAAATGTAAATGTCAGAATACACCAATTAAAAGAAAGGGGCAGAGTGGTTAAAAATATATACTCCCCATAAGAAAACTCAGTTCAAAAGTAATGATATAGGTAGGTTGAAAGCAAAAAGATGGAAGAAGGTATGCAATACAGACTGTAATCAAAAGAAGGCAGTAGTATTAACATCAGGTAGACTCTAGAGCTAAGAAAATTACAGGGACAGAGAGGAGTTTTTCATATGATGAAAAGGGTCAGGCTATCAAGACATGGCAATCCTAAATTTGTATGCATTAAACAACAGAGCTACAAAATATGTAAAGCAAAAATAGACCTGAGAGGAGAAATAGACAAATCATGATTATATTGGAGACCTCAACACCCCTCTTCCAACAATTGATTAAAATACCCAGAAAATCAGCCAGGATATGTAATAACTCAATCAACAGGGTTACTCCCCCACCCCCCCACCACAGCAACAGCAACAGAATAGGCGTTCTTTTCAAGTTCTCATGGACAGTTTACCAAGATAAGCCATTTACCACAATAGGGTCATAAAACAAGCTTCACCATATTAAAAACAATTGAAATCCTACTGTGTGTGTTCTCGCCACAATGGAATCAAACTAGAAATCAGTAACAAAGGTAACAGGAAAATCTTGGAACAGTTGGAAACTAAACAATTTTGCTAAATCTATGGGTTAAAGGAGAAGTCTCAAAGGATAATAAAACAACATATTGAACTAAATGAAAATGAAAGTAAAACATACCAAAATATGTGGGATGTAGCTAACTTAGTGCTAACAGGAAATTTTATAGCACCAAATTCTTAACATTAGAAAAGAGGGAAAGTCTCAAGAAAATAATTTAACCTTTCAATTTATCCTATAAAAAGAAGAGCAAGATAAACGTAGAGGTGCAGAAGGAAGGAAACAATAAGAGGAGAAACCAAATTGAAAAGAGAAAAACAGTGGAGAAAATAAAAGATGGTTCTTAGAAAAAATTGACAAACCTTTGATAAGACAAAAAAGGATGACACGAATTACCAATATCAGGAATGAAATGGGCTAGCACTATAGGCCTTACAGACATCAAGAGTATAATAAGGGTATAGAACTATACATATATAGATTTGACAACTTAAATGGACTAATTTCTCAAAAGTCATCTAATATAAAAGATAATTTGTATAGGTCTGTAAATCTTAAAGAAATTGAATTTTTAATTTAAAAACATCCAACAAAAGAATCAGAGATTTTCAGTAGAGAATTCCACCAAACATCTACAGAACAAATTCTACACATTATCTTCCAGAAAACAATAAAGGAGAGATTTTCTAACTTATTTTATGAGGCCAGTATTATGCCCAAACCATACAAAGACCATCCAAAAAAGGAAAACTACAAGTTAATATATCTCAGGAATACAGATGCAGAAATCCTCAGTGAAACAATAATAAGTGGAATTCAATGTATAAAAAGAGTTATGGGATTTGGAAAGGATGACAGAGTAGAAAGCACCAGAAATCTGTCTTCCTACTTAGACAATTGTCCTGGCAGAATGTGCTTGACTTAATTATGTTGGAACTCTGTAGTTTATTCAAAGACTTGTAACTTCCTGAAGAAGGCTTGAATGGGAAAGTGCAGTTAATTTTGGTCAGTTTCACCAATGGATACCCACCACCCATCTTCCACTCAGTGACAGTCATGCATTTGTTCCAGGAGCAGCTTACATCTAGGTGAGCCAGGGTGGGCAATATGGGCCCTGTCCTTCAAATTATCAGGATCTGTTTTGTGCTTGCTGCTTCTTATCATGGAAGTACAGACACAGGAGCGGGCAGCCATTGCTGCATGTTCCCTCCCATTGTTTCAAGCCCCTTGCCCTACAGCGGAAGTGACTTCCAGGAGATTTAAAGAGGTGGCACCTTTCCCCCCACCTTTATCTCTTTTCCTCATTTTGGGAGCCAGACATTTAAGGACGAAGTCCTTAAATGGCAAAAGTGACCACACATACAGGGGAATTTAGAAAGTCTTTGTGCATGCCTAGGGAAAAGTTCAGGCTCAGAAAGACCTGAGAAGACCTTAAGTTTACACCTCAGGCTGATCTCAGGCACACAGAGCCTACAACAATAAAACTAAAGCAAAAAACAACCCCCCCAAACCCCAAAGAAAATCCTGGGGAGATAGAAAAGGAAGAATCTGATTTCCAGGCTTCATACATTATTAGATTCAAGCATGAAGTTTTCAGGGAAAAAACAGTCACAAGACACACAAGGAAAGAGGAAAGTATGGCCCATTCAAAGAAAAAAGCAATTACAGTAGAAAATGTCCAGTGAGAAAGGCCAGGTGGCAAATCTAGAGAAAGACTTTGAAACAACTGTGTTAAAGATGCTCGAAAAACTAAAGGAGGACAATGGAGAGAATCGAGAAAATGATGTATGAGCAAAATGGAAATACTAGCAAAACCACAAAGAAATTCTGGCGCTAAGGAGAAGAACTGCAGATTTGAGCAGGTAGAAGAAAGAATCAGTGAACCAGAAGGTAAGCTAATTGAAATGATCAAGTCTGAGGAAAGTAAAGAATAAAGATTGAAGAAAAATGAACAAAGCCAAAGGGACCTGTGAGACACCTAGAGGTTTACCATGCATTGTAGAAGTCCCAGAAGAGAGAGAGGGTCAGAGAGATTATTTGGAGAAATAATACCTGAAAACTTACCAAATTTGAAGAAAGACATATAAACATCCAAGAAAGAATATAAACATCCAAGAACTTAAACTTCAAATAAGATGAATTCAAGGAAACCCACACAGAGACACATAAATTGTTGGCAACTAAAACAGAATCTTGAAATCAGCAAGAGAAGCAAATCATCACATAACAAGGATCTTCAATAAGACTATCACCAGATTCCTCATTTGAAACTTTGTAGGCCAGAAGTCAGTGGGCTAGCATATTCAAAGTAGTGAAAGGGAAAAAAAGATGTCAGCCAAGAATACTGTATCTGCCAAACTGTCCTTCAGAAGCAGTGAAGAAATTAAACCCAAAGCTAGCAGAAAGAAAGTAATGGAGATCAGAGATGAACAACACACGGAATAGAAAAAAAAACAAATAAGAAGGATTCTAGGAAGATGGGGTCAGAAGCTTCAGGAATCTGTTTCCCTCCTTAGACAACAATTGTACTTGCAGAATCATCTGATATAACTATTTTGGAACTCGAGTCTGTTGAAGGCTTGCAACTTTTAGGGAAAGGCTTGGATGGTAAATTTTACTTTATTTCTGTTCTTAGCATGATAGTAACTACACATCCCAACCCCCAGCCACTTGACAGACAGCCGTGTTGCTGGATCAGCTTGCACACAGCTTGTGGGAGCCAAGCAGGCAAGAAGGACTCTGTCCTCTGAATATCAGGGATCTTTCCTCTGATCACTGCTGCTTCTGATCATAGAGGTTCAAAGAGGCAGGGAGCCATTGCTATTGCACCTCCCCCATCTGGCTCAAGTGTGTTACAATATATTTAAAGGGCCAGTGCCCTTCCCCCCTTTTGTCCCTTAATTTTTTGTTTTGTGTGTCGGGGGGAGATGGGGAGTCAGAACCAGATGTTAAAGGCTAAGGTATTCAAACACTCCTGCATATACAGGAAAAATTAGAAAGTAATTATGCATGTCCAAGGAAAAGAGATGAGAAGAGTTAAATCTACATCTCAGGCTGATTCTCAGCACAGAAATGGTATAACAATCAAAAAGACAAGTAACAACAGCAAACCCTGAGGGAAGGGGAAGAATCTAATTTTCAGAGTTATCACATTATTAGATTCAAATGTCTAGTGTTCAACAAAATATCACAAGTCAAAGAGACAGGAAAATATGTCTTATTCAAAGGAAAAAAATACAATAGAATCTGTCCCTGAAAAATACATTGGGAGATATACCACCAAAGAGTTGGTGGTAAAGATACTAAAAGTCAATGGGACGCCTGGGTGGTTCAGTTGGTTAAGTGTCTGACTTCAGCTCAGGTCATGATCTTGCACTCCATGAGTTCGAGCCTCATGTTGGGCTCTGTGCTGACATTTCAGAGCCTGGAGCCTGCTTCAGATTCTGTGTTTCCATCTCTCTCTGCCCCTTCCCCACTCATACACTGTCTCTTTCAAAAAGAAATATTTAAAAAAATTTAAAAAACACTAAAAGTCAAGAAAACAATGTGAGAACAAAATGCAAGTATTCATTAAGAGATGGAAAATCCAGAAAGAAACTAAAATGAAATTCTTTAGCTGAACGGTACAATAACTAAAGTAAATCACAAGGAGTCAAAGGCAGATTTGAGCTGGCAGAACATAAATCAGTACTTTAAGGTAGGACAATGGAAGTTATTGAGGCTCAGGAACAGAAAAAGATGAAAAATAGCAAACACAGCCTGGATGTCTATGGGAAACCATCAAAAGCACCAACATAGGCATTGTGGGAGTCTCAAAGAAGAAGAGTGAGAAAGGGGCGGAGAGAATATTTGATGAAATGATGACTGAGAATTTCCCAAATTTGAAAAAGGACATGAATAGAAACATTCAAGAAGCTCAACAAACTTCAAGTAAGATGAGCTCAAAAAGACCCACTCCTTGGGTCCTCCCTCAACCTCCAGGAGCTCGTGGAGGGATGTGTAACCTCCCCCTCTTGTCCACCCTATTCCCAGGATGAGAGGAAGCCTCTCTCCTTCCCCATCAGACTGGATGTGCCTTTATCCTCCAATGCCCCGATCTCTCTGAACACCCCCATTCTCCACCTGGTGGTGCAGGGTGTTCCTTGACCCACCCAGATTCAACAGTTCAGGGGGCTCCCCTGCTATATCTCCTCCCATCCTGTACCCTATTTCTGGGGCCTCCATCACTGTGGAAGACAGGGACAGTAAGGGTATAAATGGATGGGAGGCATGGGGAAGGTTTTGGAGTAGAACCAGGGTGTGTGTGTATGAAGGGGGAGTGATAAAGTCCCTTAGGGAAGGGGGGGACTAACCTTGTCTGGTGGATGAGAAGGCATACTTATTTTTTGCCTTCTGTATGGTATTTGAAAAGAGAACTAAAAAATCCAAATGGCAAAAACACCCCACATTATAATCAAACTTTCAAAAGCTAAAGAAAAAGGGCAAATCTTGAAAGCAGCGAGAGAAGACAATTGTCACTTACAAGTGATCCTCAGAGATTTGCAGATCTTTTTTTTTTTTTTTTATAAGAAACTTCGGAAGCTAGAAGACAGATGCATTCTAAGTGCTCAAAGAAAAAGAATCTCTCAACCAAGAACCCTATATCCAGCAAAACTGCCCTTCAGAAGTGAGGAAGAAATCAAGACATTACTTGATAAAAGCTGAGGGAGTTTGTGACCACTAGACCTGCTCTGCAAGAAATGCTTAAGGGAACCCTGCAAAATGAAAGGAGACTGTACATTAGCCTGAAGCTGTGAGGAGAAATAAAGATCTCGGTAAAAATAAACACATGGACAGTTATAAAAGCTAGGGTTATTGTAATAGCTTGTAACTGTGCTTTTTCTTTTTTATGGAATTTATGATACTAATGTGTTTAAATAAAAAATGCTAATGTAATTATTACTGTAACTTTGGTTTGTAACTCCAAATCTTATTTTGTACATAATTTAGGAGACTAATGCATTTAATATACTAACTTATGTTTTGGAGCATACAATGTATAAAGATGTGGTTTTGTGACATCAACAACCAAAAAGGTTAGGGACAGTGTGAAGGAGCAGCTTTTTTTGGTGTATTATTGAAGTTAAGGTGCTATAAATTCAAATTAGAGTTTGACAGCTTTAGGATATTAAGTGTGAGTCCCCATGGCAACCACAAAGAAACTAGCTATAGAATATACACAAAAGGAAAGTAAAAAGGAGCTTAAGCATTTTGCTACAAAAAGTCAACTAAATACAAAAGAAGACAGGGCTGTGGGAAATGAGGGACAAAAAAGCAATAGGGCATATAGAAAACAAATAGCACAATGATAGAAGTAAGTCCCTCCATATCAGTAATTATTTTTTTTTTAATATTTATTTTTGAGAGAGACAGCATGAGTGGGGGAGGAGCAGAGAGAGAGAGGGAGACACAAAATTCGAAGCAGGCTCCAGACTCTTAGCTGTCAGCACAGAGCCCTACACAGGGCACGAACCCACGAACCGTGAGATCATGACCTGAGCTGAAGTCAGACACTTAACCAACTGAGGCACCCAGGCATCCCAGTAGTTACTTTAAATGTAAATGGATTCTGGGGCATCTGGGTGTCTCAGTCATTTAAACATCTGACTCTTGATGTCTGTTCAGGTCGTGATTTCATGGTTTGTGAGATCAAGCCCTCTGTTGGGCTCTGCACTGACAAGGGGGAGCTTGCTTAGGAGTCTCTCCCTCTCTCTCTCTGCCCCTTCCCTTCTTGTGTGCTCTCTCTCTCTCTCTCTCTCTCTCTCTCTCTCTCTCTCTCTTAAATATAAACAAACCTTTAAAAATGTGAATGGAGAGGCACCTGGGTGGCCCAGTCGGTTAAGCATACGACTTTGGCTCAGGTCATGATCTCATGGTTCATGAGTTCAAACCCTGTGTTGGGCTCTGTGCTGACAGCTCAGAGCCTGGAGCCTGCTTTGGATTCTGTGTCTCCCTCTCTGTCTGTTCTTCCCCTGCTCACACTCTCTTTCTCTCTCAGAAATAGTTTTTAAAAATGTAAATGGATTAAACTCTCCAATTAAAAAACAGATTGCCAGAATGGACGAGAACACATGATTCAACCATATGTCTGTCTACATGAGACTCACTTGAGATTGAAAGATACAGACTTGAAAGTGAAATGATGGAGAAAGATATTCCAGACAAATAAGTAACCGAAAGAGAGCACAAAACACTATACAAAATTCAGATGAAATAGACTTTAAGTCAAAAAAGCTTACAAGAGACAAAGATGTATGTTAACAAATGTTTTAACAGCAAGAAGGAATTGTAATTATAAACATTTATGCACCTAATCGCAGACCATAAAAATATATGAACCAAAAAGTGACAAAATTGAAGGAAGAAATAGTTTTGCAATAATAGTTGGAGACTTTAGTACCCCACTCAAAGTAATAGAACAACCAGACAGAACATAAGGAAATAAGGACTTAAGCAATACAATAAAATACTAGTTCTAGCAGACTCTATACATATAGGGTACTCTACCTACCCATAACAACATACACATTCTTCTCAAATGTACATGGGAGATTTTCCAGGATGGTCCATATGGAGGGTCACAAATTAACTCAATAGATTTTAAAAGATAGTTATAATACAAAGTGTCTTCTCTGATCACAATGGGTAAAGTTAGAAGTCAGTAAAAAACTAAAATACACAAAATTTTGGACACTAAACAACACAATTGTAAACAACCAACAGATCAAAGAAGAAATCATAAGGGAAATTTAAAAATACTTAGAGACAAATGAAAAGAAAGACACAACAGAACTCATGAGATGCATTGGAAGTGGTGCTAAGGGGGAAATTCATTGGTATAAATGTCTACATTAGAAACAAGAAAGTTCTAAAACAACAACCAAACTTTACAACTTGAGGAACTAGAAAAAGAATACACTGAAGCCACAGCTAGCAAAAGGAAAGAATAAAGATTATACCAGAGAACAACGAAATAGAGAGTAGAAAAAATGGTAAAGAAAATCAAATGAGACCAAAAGGTGGTTCTTTGAAAAGATCAACAAAACTGACAAACCTTTAGCTAGATGACTTAGAGAAAAGTCTCCAATTACTAAAATCAGAAGTGAAAGTGGGGACATTACTATTAATTCTAGAGAACTAAAAAAAAATGTTTATAAGGAAGTACCTTGAACAACTTATGCTGACACATTGGATAATCTAAATGAAATGGACAAATTTCTAGAAACAAAAACCTACCAAGACTAAGTCATGAAGAAATAGTCTGAATAGACCTATTATTAGTAAGGAGATGGAATCAGCAATTTAAAAAATCTCCCAACAAAGAAAAGCACTGGTCCTGAGAGCTTCACTGGTGAATTTTACCAAACATTTAAAGAAGAATGCTTTTCAAACATTTCCAAAATATTGAAGAGAACATTTTGTAGCTCATTCTATGAGGCTAGCATAACTCTGATGGCCAAAGCCAGACAAAGACTGCAAGCAAAGAAAACTACAGACGAATGTCCCTTATGAACATTGATGCAAAAATTGTCAACAAAATACTAGTAAACAATTCAGCAGCATTTTAAGAGGATTTTACATTATGACCAAGTGGGATTTATCCCTGATGCAAAGATGGTTCAAATTATGCAAATCAATCAATATCACGCACCACATCAATAAAATGAAGGGGAAAAACACATGATCATCTCATTTGGTGCAGAGAAATCATCTGTCAAATTCAACATCCTTTTATGATAAACACAACAAATTAGGAATAGAAGGAAACTACTTCCATGTAATAAAAGCCATAAATGAAAAACACAGCAGATGTAACACTCAATGGGGAAAGACTGAAAACTTTTCCTTTAAGGTCAGGAATACGGCAAGGATGTTTTCACTACTTCTCTACAACATCGTACTAGAAGTTCTAGCCAGAGCAATTAAGCAAGAAAAAGAAATAAAAGGCATCCAAAGTGGCAGGAAAAAGTAAAATGATCTCTGTTGGCAGATGATAGCATCCTAATGATGCTACAAAACTGTTAACTAATAAATGAATTCAGCAAAGTAGCAGGATGATGTATTTTTACTGATTGTTATTTCTTTTCATTATTAGTGTTTGTTTTATATATTTTGAGACAATGCTATTAGTCACATGCAAATTAGAAATTGTTATATTTTCCTGGTGAAGTTAACATTTCATCTTTATGATTTTTTTATCACTACCTAAAAATAAGTATTCTGAATGAAAGAAGCCAGACCCAAAGGGATATAAATTATATGAGTCCATATATATGACATACTGGAAAGGGCCAACTCAGAGGAATATATAAAGATCAGTGGTTGCCATGGGTTGGGGATTAGGAGAAGAGGCTGACTACAAACTGCAAAGGAAATTTTTGAGTGGACTGTGGTGAACGTACAACTCTATTCATTTTTCAGAACTCCTAAAACTATATACCACAATGAACACATTTTAAGTTAAAATGGGAACCTTTATGTTATTATATTTTGCCAACAATTAAAAAAATTTTTTTGAGAGAGACAGAGACACAGCATGAGCAGGGGAGGGACATAGAGAGAGGGAGACACAGAATCCAAAGCAGGGTTCAGGCTCTGAGCTGTCAGCACAGAGCCTGATGCGGGGCTCTGACCCATGAACTGTGAGATCATGACCTTAGCTGAATTTGGACGCTTAACTGACAGGGTCACCCAGGCGACCCTACCAACAATTTTAAAATTGCATATAGAGTTCATACTGGTACGTCAGAATCTCATCTAGCACCACAGGGTAGCATTCTTCCTTTGTGTATCTGTAACTTCTTTCCCTGATGTTGGGAAACATACTCTCATTATCTATATTTTCATATTTGTTATACTCATAATTTCAGAATTGCTAACCCATATCCTGTGGGTTACAGGATGTGTGAAACATTTACTAATCATTCTGTTTATGTATCATTCTTTTTGTCATTAGCCTTATAGTATCCAGTGAAAAACACTTTTCCAAAGTTATGTAGGTTTTAGTTCCTTCATTCCCACCCTTTTCAAATGTGGTATGCTATATATTTATAATACAGTTAGGTTATTTGTCACAATCTGCTTTCCACACTGGGTTTCCCCAATAGCATGGTACCATTTTTAAGTGTAGTTCAGTGGGATTAAGTACATTCACACTGGTATGCAACCAACATCGTTATCTATTTCCAGAACTTTTCTTTCATCCTAAACTGAAACTCTGAACCCATTAAACAGTAACTCCCCATTCTTCCTCCCCACAGCCCTGGTAACCTCTTTTCTACTTTCTGTATTTGTATTCAAGTATCCTTATATAAGTGGACTCATACCATATTTGTACACTAATACCAGACTTTTTTTGTTTGGCTTATTTCACTTAGCATAAAGTCTTTAAGGAACATCCTTATTTTAGTATATTTCAGAATTACATTCCTTTTTTCAAGGGATTACATTCCTTTTTTCGATATTTTATCATATGTATATACCACTTTTATTTATCCATCAGTGGTCATTTGGGTTGTTTCCACCTTTTGGCTATTGTGAATAATGTTTTTATGAACACTGATGGACAGATATCTGTTGGAGTCCATCTTTTCAATTATTTTAGTTATATACCCAGAAAATAAATTGCTGGATCAAATGTTAATTGTATGTTTAACTTTGAAAAAAAAATTTTTAATGTTTATTTTTGAGAGAGAGACAGAATGTGAGCAGGGGAGGGGCAGAGAGAAAGGGAGACACAGAATCCAAAGCAGGCTCTAGACTGAGCTGTCAGCACAGAGCCTGATGCAGTATTCAAACCCACAACCTGTGAGATCATGACCTGAACCGAAGTCGGACGCCTAACTGACTGAACCACCCAGGTGCCCCTTTATGTTTAACATTCTGAGGATCACCATACTTTTTCCACAATGACCGCCATTTTACAATGCCACCACCAATGCACAAAGGTCCCAGTTTCTCCACATTCTTGCCAACATTTCTTATTTTCTGCTGAATACACACACATACATACACACACACACACACACACACATATACATACACACACACTCATATATGTAGGTAGATCAATAGAGATGTGTAGATATGACTTGGTATATATACACAGGTTTTCCTGATCTGTCAGCTGAGGGCCTAAAAACAATGACACACTGATAGTGATGAACACACCTAGCTCCCAGATCTTGGTTTCTAAATACAATTCTTGAGTCCAAGGGGCCAGGGCCACTTGGAGAAGTGCTTGGTTCCAGGGCTGAGGCAAGGAAAATACAAGCTAATTCTGGAGTTTCTTTGGTGGCAGAAAGTAAGGAAGTGCTAGGTAAAAAGAGAAAAGGATGGGGGCACATAGAAAGACACAGAAGCCAACCTGAAAAAGTTCCCATTGGCCACAACCAGAACAATTTGGAAAACATTTCTGTAGTATAGTTCTCCAAAATCTATAACCTTAGTCTACTTATGAGATAACATCGAACAAACCCAAAATGAAGGACGTTCTTCAAAATACCTTACCTGTACTCTTCAAAGGTGTCAAGGTCATAAAAGACAAGGAAAGACAGGATCTGTCACAAATTAGAAGAGAATAAGGAAACATGACAGCTAAATTGGAGTGGAGCCCTGGATTGGATTTTGGGACCAAAAAAAACCATTAGTGGGATAGCTGATGAAATCTGAGTGAGGTCTGTAGTTTATTTGGTGACATTGCAATAATGTTAATTTCTTACTTTTGATAATTGAACTGTGGTTATATAAGATGTTAACATTTGGCTATAGTGGGTGAAGAGGATAGGGGAATGTTGTACAATCATTGTGACTTTTCCATACATCAAAAATGTCCCTTAAGTCAGATTTATGTTTGTATATCCCATGTGCTTAATTGATTGTGTATGTGTTTCTGAATGATGCTAAAATCTCCCACCATGATGTTAGATTAGTCTATTTCCTTTGTTAAAAACAAGACAACAGGCCCAAAATGGAGTCACTTGTGCTAAACCCCACATCACCAGATTGAGACTTAGACTCGTCAATCAGGAACCACCTGGTCAGCACTAGTGGGGTCATCTGCCTGCTACACCCTTGCCATCCCCTAAAGGGCAGTGACCTTGCTAGAACCAGTCCACTTCCTTGTCCTTGCTCCTTCTGCCTGTCAAAGTCTTTCATTGTGTCCAGCTCTTCAGAGCTTCTTTCCATCTGCTGCATGGGATGCTGCCCAATTCACGAATCACTGAGTAAAACAATAAGACCTTTAAAATGTACTCAGTTGTGGGGCACCTGGGTGGCGCAGTCGGTTAAGCGTCTGACTTCAACCAGGTCACGATCTCACGGTCCGTGAGTTCGAGCCCCGCGTCGGGCTCTGGGCTGATGGCTCAGAGCCTGGAACCTGTTTCCAATTCTGTGTCTCCCTCTCTCTCTGCCCCTCGCCCGTTCATGCTCTGTCTCTCTCTGTCCCAAAAATAAATAAACGTTGAAAAAAAAAATAAAATGTACTCAGTTGAATTTTTTAAAATACTCTTCGTCATTTTATCAATGTTTATGTTTTATGTATTTAAGGTTATATTATGAGGCACATGCAAATGTAAAATTGCTTTATCTGCCAGGTGAAATAACATTTAATCTTTATGAAGTTTTCCTCTTTATCCTTTGTAGTGATTTTTGCTTTGAAATCTCTTTTGTCTGGTATTAGTGTAGCTATAGAAACTTTCTTTTGGTTAGAATTTACCTAAATATCTTTTGTATCCTTTGACTTTCAACCTCTCAGTATACTTATGCTTGAGAAGTGTCTCCTTAATACCAGCATGACAAACTTTTAACTTGAACATTTAGCATATTTACATGATTGTAATTACTGATATGTTTCAATTTATAACTATCCTCTTGTACTTTTTCTTGAACTACCAGTTTCATGTTTCTTCTTATCCTCTTTTGTATATATTTGGTGTTTTTTTCTCCTCTCCCACTGTTAACCCCTCTCCCCAAATACTTTGGAAGCCAAGTTAGGGTGTAGTACTTTCATTGTTTACTCCAAGAATTCCAAATGCTCTTTCTCTTAAAAAGTAACACATTTAGTAAATAAAAGTTCAATTTGTAACACTTGCCTATTTCTGTGATGTAAATACTTCCATCTGATTTCAGACTACCTTCAATGAATGTGCACTTGGAAAGAGAGGTGCAGAAGTGGCTTGTAAGAAGCTGCTTCCAGCTAGTTTCACACCACTTACACCCTCGATAAAGACTCTTAAAATACTTTAACTCTATTTTCCAACTCTGAAGCTATTGTGGACATGTATTGTAACTCTCTATTAGTTTTCTATTGCTCTGTAACAAATTATCACCAGCTTAGTGGCTTGGTATAGCACCAATTCATCATCTTCCAGTTCTGTAGCTTAGAGGTGCTGACAAGGCTGTGTTCCTTGCCAGAAGCCCCTGGTGAGAATTCTGTTTCCTTTCCTTTCCCAGTGCCTGTCGATCTTGTCTCGTGACTCCTTGCTCATTCTTCAGATCCAGCGACAGCCGGGAGCAGTCCTTGCATCTCCTCATCGACCTTCCTGGACCCTGGTAATGGCATTGTCCCTTCCCCCAATCCAGATAGGTGCTCCACATTAAAGTCAGTTGATGACCATCCTTAATTCCATCTGCACTCTTAATTTTCCTTTGCCATGTGACACGAAATATTCCTAGGGTATGGGGATTAGTATGTGGGCATCTTTGGGAGACCATTACTTTGCCTCCAACTCTTGCTTTAAACATTTTTAAATTTAACCCACAATACGTTATTATTGTTTTTAAGGCAAATGTTTGTTTAAATTACTATTTTCTGTGCTCTTTATTACTTCTTGAAGCCAAGATCCATCTGCTAATTTCCTCTCACCTAAAGTACAGTCTCTTATGCATTTCATTCTTATAGAACCTGGTGTGGATTTCTTTTTATTTGTCCCACTTGAGATTTGTCTAGCCCTTTGAAGCTGTGAGGCAGTATCTTTCATCAGTTCTGGAAAATTCTTAGTAACTGTCTTTTCAGATATTGCTTCTCCATTTTCTCTGTTCTCCTGTCTGAGTCCATAATTATACATATGTTAGACCTTCTGACATTATCTTGTGTGTTTCTTAGCCCTTTTTCATCTTTTCCTTCACTTTGACCTGTTCTCCGTTACTGATAAACTTTTCAGTACTATTTTCCATTTCACTAATTTCAGTGTGTCTAATTTGCTATTAAACCCATCTGTTACACTTGTAATTTCAATTCTATTGTATTTAAATTTTGATTGTTTTTCAAATCTCATCCTTTTTGGATATATTTCAAGGTTATCTTTTGTCTATTTCAAAGTGTTAAACATAGTTATTGTAAAGTCTGTGTCTAATAATTCCATTTATCTGAAATTCTTAAAGGTCTCTTTGACTTTGTTTTTTGTTTTTGTTTTCTCATTCATGGTGCCATGTTTCTGTTTATGTTATTTTTGACTACCAAAATTTTATTTGGAATTTTTCTTTGGAATTTGATTTTTCTTGGAATCTTATTTCATAAATTCTCTGATGCCCCGAATAAATGTGGATTCTTTCAGAGGGGATTTGTGTTGGCATCTGCCAGGCTCTAGAAGCACTCCCAACCCAGGATCACTCTAAAGTTCCTCTTGACAGCTTTTTCTGCCCACAGGTCCTGTCCCCTTGCTTTTAATAAAATCACCTTTTTGCACCAAAAAAGAAAAAAAAAAAAAAAAAATGGGGCGCCTGGGTGGCGCAGTCGGTTAGGCGTCCGACTTCAGCCAGGTCACGATCTTGCGGTCCGTGAGTTCGAGCCCCGCGTCGGGCTCTGGGCTGATGGCTCAGAGCCTGGAGCCTGTTTCCGATTCTGTGTCTCCCTCTCTCTCTGCCCCTCCCCCGTTCATGCTCTGTCTCTCTCTGTCCCAAAAATAAATAAACGTTGGAAAAAAATAAAGTTCCTCTAATTTTCAGGTTACCCAGGTGGTAGGAGTTCAGGCTGCACAGCCATGAAAGGGCTACTCGTGGTTTTCATATCCTCAGAGGGAATCCTCTTCCAAACCCAATTGGAGACACTCTCCTCAGGGGTGGAGGCCAGTTATTTCTCTTTCACTGGGTATGACCCTTTGGAATCCTAGCCTTAGAGACAGAGGCTACTCTTTTACAGCCCCTACCTTGGATGGGTCCTGAGGGATGGTTTCTGTTCCTCAAATGCTGGAAGCTGTGAAATCTCGAATGCAGGTTCCCTGGTGTGGTGAAGGTCCCCAGAAGGAAGCTGCTGTCATTCTCTAGGCTCACCTCTTTGCTTCTGGGACCTGACCAGAGAATGCCCAGCTTTCTTACCAACTCATTAGATAATTATGATATTAAAATAAATTTTCAGTGCTTTTAACTGTTTTAGGATTAGCTCTGATTAGTGTATAGTTTGCATTTTCTGATAATTAAAATCCACTCTTTCAGACCTTTTATTTCAACAATATACTTTTTAAATTTCTGAGATGTCTAAATAGATTCTCTTCAGTTTTTTTTTTGTTTTGGCAAAATATATACAACATAAAATTTACCATTGTAATAATTCTAAGTGTACAGTTCTGTGGCATTCATTACATTCCCAATGTTGTACAACCACGACATCAGTTTTTCTAAAACTATCATTCCACAGAGACTCTGTAGCTACTAAGCAGTAACTCCCCATTCTCCCACCTCTGGACCCTGGTAACTGCTAATCCACTTTCTGTATCTGTTAGTTTGCCTGCTCTGGGTTCCTCACGTAAGTGGAGTCCCACAATATCCTTTTGTGTCTGGCTTATTTCACATAGTGTGTTTTCAAGTTTCATCCATGTTGTAGTATGAATCAAAATTCCACCATTTCTTGTGAATGAATAATACTCCATTTTATGTTTATACCATATTTTGTTTATCCATTTAGTTGTTGATGGGCATTTGGGTTGTTTCCACCTTCTCGCTATGGTGAATACCTGCTACTTTGAACCTTAGTGTACAAATATCCGTTTGAGTTCCTGCTTTCACTTCTTTGGGACATATACCCCAGAAGCATAATTGCTGGATCATATGGTATTTCTGTGTTTAGCATTTTTAGCAACTGCCAAACTGTTTTCTACAGTGATCAAACCATCTTACATTCCCACCAACACTGTACTAGGGTCCCAGTTTCTCCACATCCTCATTGACACTTGATATTTTATTTTGTTTGGTGGTAGTCATTTTAGTATGTGGGAAGTGGTATCTCACATACTTTAATGCATTTCTTTAATGACTAATGATGTTGAGCATATTTTCATGTGCTCATTTGCTGTGAGTATATCTTCCTTGGAGAAATGTCTATTCAAACCCTTTGCCCATTTTCTAATTGGGTTGTTTGGTTTTTTTGTGTGTGTGTGTGTGTGTGTGGTTGAGTTGTAGGGTTTCTTTTTTTTTTTTAACGTTTATTTATTTTGGGGACAGAGAGAGACAGAGCATGAACGGGGGAGGGGCAGAGAGAGAGGGGTTGTCTTCACTCTTTTGATAATGTCCTTTGATACACAAAAATTTTTAAACTTTGAAGAAGTCTAATTGATCAAGTTTTTTCTTTTGTTGCCCATGCTTTTGGTGTCATATCCAAAAGAATCAGTGTCATGAAGCTTTTCCCCTATGTTTTTTCCAAGAGTTTTATTGTTTTAACTTGCATGTTTGGGTCTTTGACCAATTTTGAGTAATTTTTGTATATGATGTAAGCTATGGGTCCAACTTCATTCTTGTTGAAAAACTGTCCTTTCCACATTGAATGGTCTTAGCACTTGAGTCAAAAATATGTTGGACCATGTATGTGAGAATTTATTTCTGGGCTCATTTTTCTATTCCATTGGCCTATATGTCTGTGTTTATGTACTACACTATTTTGATTACTAAGTTTTATAGCCAGTTTTGAAATTCGGATGTATGAGTCCTCCAACTTTGTTCTTCATTTTTAAGAGTGTTTTTGTTATTCAGTGTTCTTGAGATTCCGTATAAATTTTAGGATGCCTTCTTCTATTCTGTAAACAAATGTTTTGAGATTTTGATTGGAACTCCATTGAATCTGTAAATTGCTTTGGGTAACATTGACATCTTAACAGTATTAAGATTTCCAATCTGTGAACATGGGATATCTTTCCACTTATTTATATCTGCATTAGTATTTTCAACATTGTTTTTGTAGTTTCCAGTGTCACATTTTTTTGTCATTTTGAGTAAATGTATTTTTTTTTATTTTTTTCAATGTTTATTTATTTATTTTGAGAGAGTGACAGAGAGCTTGAGTAGAGTAGGGACAGAGAGAGAGAGAGACACAGAACGCAAAGCAGGCTCCAGGCTCCGAGCTGTCAGCACAGAGCCCGACGCGGGACTCAAACCCACCAATGGTGGGATCGTGACCTGAGCCGAAGTCAGACACTGAACGGACTGAGCCACCCAGGTGCCCCTGAGTAAATGTATTTCTAAAGATTTTTTCTTTTTGATGCTAATGTAAATAGAATTGATTCCTTAATTTCTTTTTCGTATTGCTCATTGTTAGTGAGTGGAAGTGCAATGGACTTTTCTCAATCTCTTTGAGTATGACTGAAATTCAAAAAGCTGTACATACATAATGTATACACTTTGATAAGCTTGGAGATCATAATATCCCTGTGAAAACATCACAATGAAGGCCATAAACCTATCCATCACCTCCAAAAGCTTTCCTCTCATTCCCTATATGTATTGTTATTATTTATGTTTATTTATTTATTTGTTTATTTTATATATATATGCTTGTGTGTATGTGGTTAATGGCACTTAACATACGATCTACCTTCTTAGCATATTTTTAAGTATACCATTGAGTGTTGTTAATATAGACCCTGTATTGTACATTAGATCTCCAAAAGTTACTCATTTTGCGTAACTTAGACTAACCAACACCTCTCCGTTTTTCCCTCCTCCCAGCCCTGGTAACCACTATTCTATGTTGTGGTTTTAAATTTACTATTTTAGATTCCTCTTAAAAGTGGGATCATGCAGTATTTGTCCTTTGGTCTATTTCACTTAGCGTAATGTTCTTCAGGTACATCCATGTCATTGCAAATGTCAGGATTTTCTATGTTTTAAAGGCTCACTGATATTCTATTGTACTTATACACCACATTTTTCTTTATCCATTGATTCCTTGATAGACAGGTTGTTTCCATATCTTGATTATTATGAATAATGCTGCAGTGAATATTGGAGTATAGATATCTCTTTGAGATCTTCAGTACTTTTGGATATATACTCAGATGTGTGATTTTGGATCATATGGTATTGTTTTCTTTTAATTTTTCTTTTATTTTTTATTTTTATTTGAGAGAGAGAGCCTGTGATTGGGGGAGAGGGGTGGGGAAGGGGGGAGAGAGAGAGAGAGAGAGAGAGAGAGAGAGAGAGAGAGAGAGAGAGAGAGAGAATCCTAAGCCAACTCCATGCTCAGTGCAGAGCCCAACACGGGGCTTGATCCCACAACTCTGGAGTCATCACCTGAGCCAAAATCAAGAGTTGGATGCCCAACCACTAAGCCACCTGGGTGCCCCGGATCATATGGTATTTCTATGTTTAGGTTTTTGAGGAACCTCTATACTGTTTTCCACAGTGGCTGCACCAGTTTGCATTCCCACCAACAGTGTACAAGGTACCCTGTTTTTCAACATCCTTACCAACACATATGTTTTGTTTTTTTGACAATGGCCATTCTAACAGGTGTGAGGTGATATCTTATTGTGGTTTTCATTTGCATTTCCCTGATGAGGTTATGTTGAACACCTTTTATATACCTGTTGGCCATTTGTACGTCTTCTTTTGAGAAATGTCTAGAGGTCCTTTGCCCATTTTAAAATCAGTCTTCCTTAAGTTTATTCATTTATTTTTCAGGGTGGGGGAACAAAGGATCTGAAGCAGGCTCTGTGCTGACAGCAAAGGGTCCAATGCGGGGCTTGAACCCATGAACCCTGAGATCATGACCTGAGCCAAAGTCAGAAGATTAACCGACTGAGCCACCCAGGCACTCCTAAATCAGTTTTTAAAAAATTATTATTGAGTTGTAGGAGTTCTTCTATATTTTGAATATTAACCTCATATGGGATTTGTGGTTTGCAAATAATTTCTTCCATTCCCTAGGTTGCCTTTTCGTTTTGCTGATTGTTTCCTTTGCTGTGCATTTGTTTTTCAGTTTGATATAATCTCATTTGTCTATTTTTTGCTATTGTTGCCTGTGCTTTTGGTGTTTTATCCAAGAATTCATTGCAGAGTGCAGTATTTAGCTTTTTCCCTAGGTTTTCTTCCAAGAGTTTTATAGTTTCAGGTTTTAGGGTTGTCTCTTACCTATAGTGCCCTGCCATTTCAGTCGGAAGGACTCCCTTTACCGTTTGTTCTAAGGTAGTTTGTGAATAAGGCCTGTTGAAGGCAATGAGTCTGTGGGGACGGAAACTGGATAGTACCTGTTGAAGGCCAAGGCCACTGCTACTGTGGGGAAGGGGTGGGACAACGCAATTAAAAATGCCACTGAACTTTCCTGCAATTTTAAATATGACCTTTTCTTGCTTGAGTGTTTGCTTGGTTGCTGTAAATCTTGGGTGTTCAGAGCCTCTATACAATTAGTTCAGAGAGTTTCAGGTGGTTTTCTTCACGTTTCTGTGGGGATATGAGAACCGGGAACTTCCTAGTGAGCCATTTTGCCAAAATACTGTTTTTTTAACCTATCACACTGGCAATAAAAGAAATTGTGAAATTTACAGAGTGAGTTTTGGGAAACTGGCACTATTACCGGTATTGGTGACTATGCTGGGAGAGTAATCTGTAGGTTTGTGTATAGGTACGTTTAAATATGTAAATGTATGTATATGTGTTGTCCATATGTATATATGTATGTGTATATATGTAAGTGCATATATACATGTTATCGGCACGTATATGTGTTTTCATGTGTGTATATATGTGTGAATGTATATACGTGTGTATTAGTATATATGTATGTGTTTGCTTGTATGTATATATGTATATTATATATTTATCTGAAAAGACTTAAAATACTAATATCATCTGACCTAGAAATACAGCTCCTAGAAACTTGGCTTAAGGAAATAATCATGGATGATTACTGGATGAAGTAATCATGGTTGGGGA
Source organism: Herpailurus yagouaroundi (assembly GCF_014898765.1). Classification (NCBI taxonomy): domain Eukaryota; kingdom Metazoa; phylum Chordata; class Mammalia; order Carnivora; family Felidae; genus Herpailurus; species Herpailurus yagouaroundi. Next base: position 437,108 of record NW_024412445.1, on the reverse strand, counting down.
GTTTTGGCTATGAGGACATTTATTGTCCATATTCCTTATAATAATGAATACTGCAGCAGTATTTATGTCCAACAATATGGGCTGGTTAGAACAGAATCATCCACCAGGCAGTGAAATGGCACACACACTAAAACTTATGTTAAGGAAGAATAATATATCGGAGACCTTGTATATAGTTATTACTTTAAAGTATTATTTATGTATTTATGTATTTATTTTTGAGGTGAGGGAGGGGCAGAGAGAGAGAGGGAGAGAGAGAATCTTAAGCAAGCTCTATACCCAGCACAGAGCCCAACGAGATGTGGGCTCTGTCTCACTACTATGAGATCATGGCCTGGGCCAAAATCCAGAGTTGGATGCTTAACTGACTGAGCCACCCTGGTGCCCCATAAAATATATTTTAAATTTAACTAAGTTTATTTAAAAAAATTATCTGACCTCCCTCATTCTAGTAGCAATCATTACTGCCTTGAACTAGGCCATTTAACAGTTGTCTGCTCCCAAACTCTTCCTAACCCCGGTCCTCTGAGATTTCTTCCAATTTGGGGTCTCGAAGCCCCTGTGGATTTACTTAACTCCCTTTACAGAGCATTAATTACCTTCTGAACTTAGGGCAGCAATTCCGTGAGCTTCCATTTTACTGAAGGGAACACGGATCCTCACAACGGTATATGGATTTTCAGGAAGGGGAAGAGACCATGCACCAGCCAATGTATTAGTCACTGTACAAATATTAACTCATTCAACCCTCAGAGAAAGGCACCTATTTCTACCTGATTTTTCAAATGAGTAAACTATGGCCCTGAGGAGATTCTATCTTGCCCATGTTTCCAGAGTTGGTAATTGGTGGCTCTCAGATTTCAACCCAGATATTCTGGCTCCAGAGGCAAGGTTTTCAGTCATTGCTTTGCTATCTCTCATTCTTATTAGCAGTAAAAACAAAATATTGATTATCAATAATACCGAATATAACACAGAAATGTGATCAACAGTGGTTTATATTTTCCAGAGCTTTTTGTCAGGCGTTTTCACTTACAAGAGCTCATTTATTTTTGAAAACTCATTTTGCTGAAACAGCAACTGAGGCTCAAGCACTCACAGATGGTGCCTGTGAAACCCACTGTGGGAACCCCAGACCCATTATTATTGCTTAATAGCACAACGTAAAGAATAATAAAAGTGCTCCATGGTCCTTAGAGATGAACAGTGTACTTTTATACACATTTTACAGGGGGTAACTGGCTCAGAGAGGCCAGCAACTCATGCAAGACAGCACTTAATCAAGTAAGAAATAGCAAAGTTACCACTTGTTTAATAGTAACAACGCCTTGCTCTCCTGGGCTAAAGAAACGCTTTCCTGACAGAAATTAAACTCAGATCGCAGGGAGGTGTCCACTTCACCCAGTCCCGCCGCAGCTTCGTGGCCCCGGGACAGGTGTTCGGTTGGTTTGGCAACCTAGGCACCCGTCCGAGAGTCCTGGCCCGCGGGCACCCGGGCAGGTGGGCCGCCGCGGTCGCCCTGCTCCGGGTCCAAGCCGGTGCTGTGTCGCCCCCACCCCCGCCCAAGGCCGCTGGGAGACGATACTGGGCCCTCTTCCAACACCTCCAAAAGCTCGGCGAACCCCACCGCTCCCAGGCGCGCTTCCAACGAACCCCTGCGTTCCTCCCCAAGCGCCCCGATCCACTGTCCCGGGCCCCCTCCCCGAGCGCCTCACTCTGCTGACCCGCACCTCCTCCCGGATCGCCCCCCGCCGCCCCGGGACCGCTCCCCGAGCGCCCCCCATCGCCCCGGAC
>NW_024412445.1:378464-434914 GCF_014898765.1 Herpailurus yagouaroundi | reverse complement strand
GGGGGCGGCCGGGCGGGGGACTGGGAGCAGGGCGGGGGCGCGGCCCGGAATCCGGGAGCCGCTGGGCCCCGAGGGCCCGGAGCCCGGTCGGCCGGCGCCCCCGCCCTGCCCTGCGCAGCTGTTTTCCACTTGCTCTCCGGGAGCGGATGCCGGGCCCTCCCCCCACCCCGCGGGGCGCAGCCCGAGGGTCCCCGAGGGTCCCCATGGGGGGGGGTCCCTGGGGGTAGGGGAGGCCTCTGCCCGGCCGGCTGGGGCTTCGGGTCGGGACTCGGGTCAGGCCAGGGCCGCGGGCCCTGATAGGGTGGCAGCCCCTGTTCTGACATCACCGCTTTCCACCGCCTGGGTGCTAAAATGTTCTTTCTTGAGGAAAAGATGGTGACACACAGAGTTCGTAATTTTTGAAAAAAATTCCTTGTGAAATAAAACCTCAGCAATGAACTGTAATTAGTTTTTGCTTCCATAATATAAGTGGTCATGAAAGCTGGGAATGACAGTTAATCCAATACCTCAGTTCACAGAGGAGGAAAATTAGCCTCAAGGTCATTGCTTTAGTTGGTAAAATTCTTTTTTTGACTACTGTCTACATTCAGAGGGTCTTAGACCTGGTGGCTGTGGTAGCAGCTCCAGTGGGGTAGAGACGGTGGGTGTCAGGCCTCTTACAGGTGGGGCCTGGCTCTGTCCTCAGCCTCCATGGAGCAGGGGGTTTGTGATAACCAAGTGGTGGATCTTTTCCATCTACCTGCAGGCTTTCTAGGTCTGGGGAGCTCTGGTCATAAAGTGCCCAGGACTCTTGAGTTCATAAGTAGAATAAACACTGGCCCATCCCTCAGAAGGCCAGACTGATTCCAGAAGGTTCAAGGTCCCACCATGTTCTGGCCCCTCTTGTTGGGAGCAGGCGGAGGCAGGGTGATGTCTGAGCCTGTGGTGCGGCTGCTGTCTGGTCTTCCAAACGTGATGGCCCATTTGGTGTCCCAGCACACTCCTTTTAGACCTGGGTCAGAGGTGGAGTTTATGGTGGCCTGGTAAGCCCTCTCAGAGCCAGCAGGCTCTACCTAAGTGGTGTCCCTGTAGCAGGTGGCATTAGTTTAGATTTGATATTGTACCATAGCGGGTGTCCCCATGAGTCTGCAGTTAGTACTAAATTGTAGTTTTCTGACATGTACTCGTTGCAGAGCTGAGGTCACAAAACTTTAATTTTGCTTTATTTTATTTTGTAGAGAGAACTGTCACTCATTGTGGCATATACGCATTTGGGGACAGTCGTACTTCCAGATATAACCCCTGGGTGTCTACTCTGCAGGTTTCACTGGTAGGGCAGAGTCCAGCCAGGAAGACCTGACTTCCTGGGACTTTCTCGCCTGTCTCAGTCAGCTGACCAGCAGACGTCCAGCCTGCTGGACTCGGTACTGTGGAAACTAGTCCAGGGCAGGGATGGGAAGGGATCTGTGATTTCTCCTGGGCTGTTCATGGAGGCACCTCTGGCACCTCTGAATCCCATCTTCTCTCCTAAGTGAATCTCTGCAAGAGAGCTGGGAGAGAAGGAAGAGACCCTTACTGATGGGCTGGGCATTTTGCAGAAGGAAATGGTGAGAAAGCGGGCATCACAGGGAAGGATACATCTGAGGTGACCCCCAGCCCCATGAGTTTAGAGCTATGCAGAGACCAGGGTGCCTGGCCAGACTGTGGGCCTGGCCTCGTTTGTGGGCTCGCTGCCCACTGCTCACTGAGGGGGAGTCCATGTGACAGCAGCGTGGTGGGGCCGGAACACACGGAGCTCCTCACCCTGCTACCGTCAGCTCCATCCTGCCGGCCTTCACTCCTTGCTGCCCCATGGCTAGTCTTCTGTGCTCTGCCTGTGCCTTTCCTGTCAGGACTCCCGGGGGCCGGGGAGTCTGTAGTCCATTTCTGCTAATCCCAATGTGTTCTCTGCCAATTTGTGGCGTTTCTGTGGTGGTTTTTTTTTGTTTTTTTTTTTAAGTTTATTTTTGAGAGAGAAAGAGAACATGACTGGGGGAGGGGCAGAGAGAGAGGGAGACAGAGATTCCCAAGCAGGCTCCACCCTGTCAGCACAGAGCCCAACACGGGGCTCGATCCCACAAACCGTGAGATCATGACCTGAGCTGTTGTGGAGAGTCAGATGCTTAACCGATTGAGCCACCCAGGCGCCCCTATTTCTGTGGTTTTAAATGTTGTCTAAATCAGAAGTTCTTAACCTGGGGTCCATGATTCATTGGTGGGCTTTCAGCGTTCCTGTGCAGTGTCGGGGGTCAGCGAGTATGTTGGTGGGACCAAGGTCTGTAGCCTTTGTTGTCCACAGCCCATCTTGAAGGGGCTCTTACCTCAGGAGCCTTACAGCCACTCATCTACACTCACTTGGAGGGACAGCAAACCTGGATTACATGGGCTAAATATATTTACATTTGATTGTTAATGGCATATAATTTAAAAAACAAAAAAAGTATAAAACAAAATCAAAATCAAATGTAATCCAAATTTCTATAAACTACCACTTTAAAATTTTTGGTGTATTTTTTTTTTTTAATGCTTATTTATTTTTGACAGAGAGACACAGAGCATGAGCGGGGGAGGGGCAGAGAGAGAGGGAGACACAGAATCTGAAGCAAGCTCCAGGCTCCGAGCTGTCAGCACAGAGCCCGATGTTGGGCTTGAACTCACAGACTGCGAGATCATGACCTGAGCCAAAGTCAGACGCTTAACTGACTGAGCCACCCAGGCGCCCCAAGAATCTTCTTTTTTTTTTTTTAATTTTTTAAATATTTATTTTTTGAGAGAGAGAGACACACACAGAGTGTGAGTGGGGGAGGGGCAGAAAGAGAGAGAGGGAGACACAGAATCTGAAGCAAGCTCTAGGCTCCGAGCTGTCAGCACAGAGCCCGACGTGGGGCGCGAACTCACAGACTGCGAGATCATGGCCTGTACCGACTGAGCCACCCAGGCGTCCCTGGTGTATTTTTAATTAGGCTGTTCTTATCAGAGAGACAGACTTCCAGACACGCCTGGAGTGTCGTTCCCTGCCCCCCACCCCCTGCCCCTGTGTCTTAACTAGGCAACTATTCTGACATTTTCCTGTGCATTTACACATTATGTTTGTTCTTTGCTCTGTCCCCCCCGCCCCATTTTTTTATTGTGGGAAATATACATAACACAGTTTGCTTTTCAGAGCATGTATTTGTTCTGTTTTTACTTAAATGCTCTCATGCTATTCTGCAGCTTGCTGTCCTCAGCCAACATGTCAGAACCAGGATCAGATCTACCTAAATCTTGACATTTATATCATATCATGTGACATGGTCATGTTACATAGTTAGGGAGGTTTCCAGTTTTCTCTGTAAGATGATGCCACACATCACGTCTCCCCTGGACATGCACATACCTTTTTCTAGAGTAGGTTCAAAGAACTGGGTGTTGTGGTCAGGGGGCCTGAAACTACTGAAGTGTCCTCACAAGGGGTCACACCACCTTCCCTCTCTGCACCTCCCAACACACGACATCAGACTTTAAAAGTTTTGCTTGTCTGATGGAATTACTGAGTTAAGAAGTAGGAAGCTGGGGCGCCTGGGGGACTCAGTCAGTTAAGTGTCCGACTTCAGCTCAGGTCGTGATTTCACAGTTCATGATGTCGAGCCCCACGTTGGCTCAGAGCCTGGAGCCTGCTTCGGATTCCGTGTCTCCCTCTTTCTCCGCCCCTCCCCTGCTCATGCTCGCTCGCTCTCTCTCTCTCAAAAATAAATAATAAAATCATTAAAAAAAAGTAAAAAAAAAATAAAAAAAAATAAAAAAAAAAAAAAAAAAAGAACTAGGAAGCTAATGGCATATTCACTCACTGGGTCTTTAAAGATAGAAACTTCCTACCTGACTGCTTGTGTTCCCTCAGAAATAGTCCCAGTGGCTTTGATCCCATTGTTGACATTGGGTTCTAGCCATGTACACCCCGTAAGTGAGATGTAACACAGTGAGGCCTGTCCCCGAACAGAAGAGCAAGAGGTGAGCAAGTCTGCTGGGGTAGGTGCCCCCCCATCATGCACCACACATTTAAAAGTATCTGAGACTTTATTTTAACTGTTTATCATTCCTATCCAGGAAGATCCTCTCCTAACACCATCATTTTGTGGGGAAGGAAAGGATCTGGGGCTTCGCCTTCTGGGAGGGGTTCAGCTTTCCTGCCAGAGCCTGGCCTGGTCCAGATGGGCTCTTCACACCAGGGGGGAGGAGAGGACCCACAAACGCACTGTGGGGTGGAGACACTGAGGAACTCAGGCAAGGTGTGTGTCTGCTCCAGGAGAAGTCTGTGAGGAGCTCTTTGCCCGCTCAGTGGCTGCTGTCGTTCCTGGGGAAGGGATGCGGTCTTACCAGCGGGCTGCAGACTTTGCCACCTCCTCCCCCTGCCCATTCCCCAAGGAGCCACACCAGCCCTCAGGGTGTCCCCCACTGGAGAAGAAGGGAGAGCGACGAGGGGCGTTGTAGGCAAAGCGTCCCTGGCTGTGCAGAGCAGCTCAGCAAAGCTCACCTAGCCATGGTGGGGGGCCAGCGCTTGGTCGGGCGGGATGACCGTGCTGCCGGCCTCTGTCCAGCTTAGGGAAGGGCATCCTACCCAGGACCACGAGTGTCAGGGGCTTTCCAGTCAGGGAGTGTTCTTTTTTAAAAAAAAATTTTTAAAGTTTATTTCTTTATTTTGAGAAAGAGCATGAGCAGGGGAGGGATAGAAAGAGAAGCCCAGGCAGGCTCCACACTGGCAGAACCTGACACAGGGCTCTATCCCACGAATTGAGAGATCACAACCTGAGCCAAAATCAAGAGTCGGACGCTTAACCGACTGAGCCACCCAGGCACCCCATTAGCTGCCTTATTTCTCACAACAAGTAATGCACACACGGTACAAATCTCAAAAGGTGTGAAAGGACTTTTGTGGAAATGCAGGCATGGTGCCCAGGTCCCACCCAGGAGGCATCCTTACCCCCCGACTCCAGGGCACAGCCGGGCTCTGGGTCCTCCTTGTTTTGTTTTAAACCTGACATGCATTTTGGAGATGTCCTGTCTCACTTTTCTCTTTGGAGTCTTGGCTTTTTCTTGTGGATTTGTAGCTTTTCGTACATGGAGAAAACCAGCCTTTTGCCATTTGTGTTACAAAGACTTCTCCTGTTGTCGTTTGCCTTGTGACTTTATGAAGCCTTCCCGGCTCTGATTTTTAAGTCTTTAATATTTCCTTTGAGTGCACTTTTTGTTTCCTTTTCCAATTTAAATCTTAGGTCCAGTTGATACTTTGGTGAAGGGAGTGGCCAGGGTTTGCCATTACCTTTTCCAGGTTGTTTTTAGCCCCCAGACACTGTGAGCTCCCAGGGTCAGGGACCAGATTCCCTGTGGGTTTGGGGCCTGCCCCTGGGCCTCCTGCCACCCAGCGGCCTGTCTGCTTATGAGCCGGGCCTGCAGCCTTCATTTCTGGTGGCTGGTCCTGTGTCCTACTCTCCGGCAGGTTTTGTCTCTTTCATTGCTGTTCTTTTTCAGAATTTTCCTTATATTGTACAAATATTTCTCCATAGAATCAGCTTATCTGTTTTTCAGCCTAGATGCACAGACAGGTTAACTCAGGGAGCATTGACTTAGAAAATCACGTTAAGCCTTCCTTTCTCAAATAGGATACACCTCTTCATTTGTTCAAGTCTTTTATGGTCTTTGGGATCTGAAAGTTCTCATACAGATGCTGCCTATTTGCTGTGTGGATTCTTCACCCCTCTCATTGATGTTGTAAATGTACGTTTCTAACCTGCTTGTCTACAGGGCGTTGGCCGTGGGTTTTGATTTGCAAGTAGATCTGGAAAACTGCCGCCCCAGTGAGAGAATTTGGGAAGCTGGGGACGCACAAATAGTTTCTTTACACTGGTCTTTTGAGATGCGGGCAGCTGTCAGTCTGGCTGTCTGCTGCCTGCACTGTCTGTCTCACACGTTCTGCCTCGTCTGCTGAACCCTTCACAGAGACTTTGAGTCCAGCCCTGTGTCAGTGTCTCTGGTGCTGCCACCACCCAGGTATGACCTTTGTCACTGGACAGGCGTGCCACCTACACTCAGCACTTCCCCCCTCCCTCCTCCCCTGGAATAAAAGTGGATCTGGTCTGTGGCCTGAAGAGCTCAGCCTCACCTGTCCTGCTGCCTCCTTCTGCTCACCCTGCCCTCCCGCTCATCCTGGGCCCCCTGCCCTGCCTGAGCTCTCCTGTGCCCCCCCGCCGCGGGGGCCCCCCGGCCCGGCCGGGGCTCGCCGGGGGCCCCCCCCCCCCCGGGAGGCCCCACCCCCTTTTACCCACAGCAGCCCCAGCCCAGGCCTCAGGGCATCTTCCAGTGTGCCTTCTACTTAAAAGTTATTACTTGTCCATCTCCCCCAGCTGAGAGCAAGGATGTCTGTGTCCTTCACAGAATGATCCGAAACTCCTAGGGAAGTCCCTGGCAGGTAGTAAATGTGAGGGTAAGTCCAGGAGAACATTGACTGCCTTATATGAACTTACTTCCCACATGTAAACCTCCCCAGACCCTCACAGCACCCTGATGAGCTGTGTGGGGCGGGGACAGCCAGCCTTGGCTCAGAGGTCAGCCCGTGTGTCTTGTGGGGTGTGACATGGCTCCTGTGTGAGCTCTCGGAGGACTCAGAGTCACTTCCTCTCGCTCAGTGAACCCAGGACACAGCCTCGTTGCACGCAGCCCCGTTCCTGCTCCACTTGGGGGTGCGATGATTATGGCCCCCGGAGGGGGGCTGCTGAGGGGGTATGCTGTGATATCCCACATCCGCTTGTGTCCCCGCCCCCAGGCGCTGCCACAGACCCAGCTCCTCTGTTTTCTCAGCCAGTCATGCCCCTGAACATGATGAGAGTTGAACACTTCAATGTGGGTGGTCCCTGTGGAGCTGGGATGGCCTCTCCTGTCGCTTGCATGTTGTTAGAGGTTGAATCGTGTCACCTCCAAAACGTGTGTCGAGGTCTAACCCCTCATAGCTGTGAATGTGACCATTTTTTGGAAATAGGCTCCTGGCAGCTGTGATTAGTTAAAATGAGGTCATGCTGGGCTTGGTGGGCCGTCCTCCAATGACTGGTGTCCTTGCAAGTAGCAGAGAAGGGACGCACTGGGGAGAACGCCGCATCCAGCCGTCAGGAGCCACACTCGTGCTCTATGAACTCTGTTGGGGATGCTGTCACAAGGGCCACAATGAAGAGAGAAGCGTATTCCGCCACCATTCCGGACACCAGGAGTCTGGGATGAGGGTGTGGGCCCGGTTGGTGCCTCCCTGTTCCCTGGCTTTTGGTGGCTGCTGGTGATCTGTGGATTGTAGACACAGCACTGGGTCTCTGCCTCCCCTGCCCACGTTTTGCTCGCTGTGGACCAACCACACTTTCCTAATAAGAGGACCCACCCTACCCAGTATGATCTGGTCTTAATTTAACTAATTATATCTGCAAAGACCCTATTTCTAAATAATACCACATTCAGTACTGGGGTTAGGGCTTGAACATACCTTTTTGGGGGACACATTTCTTTTTTTATTAAAAAAAAATTTTTAACGTTTATTTATTATTGAGAGACAGACACAGAGCATGAGCAGGGGAGGGGCAGAGAGAGAGGGAGACATAGAATCCAAAGCAGGCTCCAGGCTCCAAGCTGTCAGCACAGAGCCCGACATGGGGCTCGAACTCACCAACCATGAGATCATGGCCTGAGCCGAAGCCGGTCGCTTAACCAACTGAGCCACCCAGGTGCCCCTTGGGGGGGGACACATTTCAACCCTAAACACACACCAGGTTGGTTTATAAAGGTTTATTACTAATTTAATGAGGCTTCCTAGGCAGAACAACTGGCTTCAAAGTTTATTTTGTTTCGGGGGTGGTAATGGGAGGAGGGCCCCCCCACCCCTCCTCCAGGGCAGAGGAAGAAGTCCCTAGGCTTACTTGTCAGCTGGCCCAGGTGTGGGGCAGGAGGGCGACTGGTGGGTCTTACAAGTTGTCAGCATAAAACAGCAAAAATTGAGCAGATTCTTTATTATCCAAAGCGATTGATAGTAGGCTGCTGGCTGCATTACAGTAAGCAAATGCACCTATATTTCTCTCATATCCTGCTTGGGATGGTTTTCTGTGCCATCTTGCTTTATTGTCACCACCTGGTGAAGGAGTGGGGTTTGTTGCTAGGAATTAGCCCTGCTCACCAGGTTTGGACCATTTATTCTGGGCATTGAAGACCGCTGCCCGAGAAGTGTGCAGCTCTGACGGGGTGCACTGGCCTCCGTTGTCAGAGGTGGGTCAGCATGCATGAACACCCTGGTCTCCAGAATCAGACTCTCCAGATGTAGAAAACCTCTGCAGGTAAATCTTCTGGGCAGTTGGAAAAAGAAGAAGGACAAGGAAAGTATGGCGTGCCCCATCACCTAGGAGACACGGCCAGGGAGTTGTCAGGGCCCTCATTTTTCCTGCTGGACTCAAAGGAAGCTGTCGAAGGGTGCAGACCACAGTGTCTGCTCACTGACTTAGCAAGGAAGTACCGCTAGATGCACTGGGCCCTCAGGGCGGCGGTCAGATCACCCCTTGTCCCTGTGGGGAGATGCCCCAGGTCTGGTCAGCATGGAGGCCAGGAGCCCACGCCCACCATGGGCCTCTGCACAGGACCTGAGCTGGCTTCCATGTTTGGCTTTGCACTCTGGCCCGTAATGGGGAGGTGACCCCAGCCTCACAGAATGTTGTCCTCTGGAAGCCGGAGCTAGAATGAGCTTGTAGCAATGGAATCATACTAACGGTGGGGAGGGGATTGGTTCATCTGTTGAGTAATTTTCAAAAGAGCAAAGGCATTTTCTTGGTACTCTTCCACATTTTATATTCCCCCTATTTTGGGAAGCAGAAAAAGATAGTGATGATGTTAGTAATTTCCCACACCTGCTCTGCAGAAAGCCTCCTGGGCTGCATGTGCCTGAGGCCGGGCCGGGTACTCAGGGTTTTTGTAATTATTAGTTGTAGTTTTAAGTTACCTAAAATCTACCTGAGTCTTAAAAGTGATGAGCCCCGGGGGAGCCAGAGGACTGAGGTTTGGGTCCAGCCGTGTTTGCTGGTGTGGGGGCGGTGGGCAGGCCTCTGTGCTGTTTCCACCTGGCAGGACGTTTTGGGTATGGCGTTGCTGTGCTCATGGTGCCGGAAGCAACAGACTTGGGTCGCATGGTCCTGGAGGCTGGGTGCCCTGACTGCAGTGTGGTCATGGTTGGTTTCTCCTGAGGCCTCTCTCCCTGGCTTGTGGACAGCCACCTTCTCGCCGTGGCCTCATGTGGCCTTTTCTGTGAAGCTGCAGACAGAGAGCCAGCTCTCCACAAGCCCCAGGCTTAGGACCTCGTTTAACTGCAATTGCCACCAAAACGGAATTCTTGATCTAATTGTAATGTTGCGGGGGGGGGGGGGGGGGGGCGGGTGCGGGCCACACCAGCAAACAATTCTGAGACACCTGCAGGGTGTCTGAAATTAAGCTCATCGCTGACCCTGTCTGCCTGGAGACAGCGAGCGTCTCCCACAGGTTCAGGGTCTTGTCATGCAAGACCACCCCTCCCTCCAACCCCCACCCCCAGCCCCACTTCCACGCTGCAGGCCCGGGCCGCTGCCGTGCTTGTGACATGGGCTACAGCTTGGGGCTCCCATGAACACCTCCTGCCTAGGATGCCAGCAGTGAGAATTCAGGCTGCCTCCTATGCTTCTGGCTGACTAGGGGTGAGTCCGGTTCCCATGACCCTTCTTTGGGGTCAATTGCTGCAGTGACTCACAGAACTCAGGGAAACGTGTTACTTACTAGATTAAATTTGTTACAAAAGGAGTGATTCGGGAATAGCCAGAAGAGGATCTGCACAGCCAGGTGTGTGGGGAGGGGCACGGAGTCTCCCTGCCCTCTCAGATCTCGTGCTCACCAACCTGGAGGCCCTCACAACCCCGTCCTGTCGGGGTTTTCTGGAGGCTTCATTACACAGGCATGAGTGATGAACTCATTGACCACTGGTGATTGATCCAACCTCCAGCCCCTCCTGTCCACGAACTTAAAGTTGCAGTCCTGTAACCACGTGGTTAGGTCCCCAGGCCACCTGCCCCCATCCTCAGGTGCTTTCCCAAACTCACTCGTTAACATTATAAGAGGCACCTTTACACCTCACAAAGAAAATCCCAAGGGTTTTTAGGAGCTGTGTGCCAGGAATGGAGACGAACCAAATAAATTTTTTTAAATCACAGTATCACACTCTGCACAGACCTCGTCTCCAAATGTAGTCGCACGGGGGTGACAGCTTCAGCAAAGGACTTTGAACACAATTGAGACTGTGAAAGCGTTGAAAGTAGATCGAAAGGTAAAAAGTGCCAGGCGGAGCCAAGCTTCTGATCCCCTGCCAGGCTGGGCCCTGTGTTCCGTTCACAATACAGATGTGCAGTTTGTGGACAGGAATACAGGACAGAATCCCTGTGATAATATCACTTTTGTTGCCTGCTTTCTTGTGTTGGAAGGAAAGGGTTGAGGTTCAGCTCTTGTCCCAGGAGCCCGTGTGTGGGTGGGAGGAGCCCCCGACTGTAAACACCTGTCCTTTGGTCCTCCCCTCTCCCAGCCTGGACCTCAGGCGCGTGTGTGCGGCCAGGCCATGCTTGCTTCTACTCTGGGAGCCAGTTTATACCCGTCCTGTTGTCTATTTTTAAGGTTACTTTTTTTCTTACTACAAAAGCAATGAAAACTCTCATTTTTTTATCAGCATCGGGGGCGGAGCTTAGCAGTCTGTGCTGTACAGTTGTGTTTCCAGGACTCTCCTCACAGCAGGCAGAGGATGAGACGCCCAGAGACCCGGCGTGGAGTCTCCTTCTGGACTGCGGGTGTGACTTGTTTGCTGGGGAATTAGTGGGGGCTGGATGGTCTGAGGGTCCCTTACATGGAGTTGAGTGTCCCCATGCTCCTGGAAGACACAGCAGTCTGGTCTCTCTGTGGCACCTGCACATCTTATTCTGGCCCAGACCCCTCTCATTGCATCATTTTTAAGTTCTTTTGGTTTTATTAATACATGCTTCTTTCACTTAAAGAATGTAAATAGAACAAAATAAACTTTGACATTTTTTATTAAAATAACTTGTACCTAGAGATAAATGATAAAAGTGAAAGGCCCTTTATCCAGAGTTTGCTGTTTTTAATATTTTAGCTCACTTACCATTTTCATTTCTCATGCTCTGGCTCTCGCTGCATGTGTGTTTATGTACACACATGAGTACACTCATGCGTAATCTTTCTTACGCACTAGAGAGTCAGCTACATGCAGCATCCTGTTTTCTCACCAGATCCTTCGGGGTTTCCTGAGAGCAGAGATACTCTCTTACAGCTGTGGTTCAGTCATCAACATCCATGCTTTCAACACGCATAGTGCCCACATTTCAATTCTGTCAGTTGACCCCAAAGTCTCTCCCTCTGGTTCAGGATCTAGTGTGGGGTCAGGTCCTGCATTTTGTTTTCACATCTCTCCAGCACCCTGAATCTGGAACGTTTCCTCCACCTTTGTTTTGTCCTTTGTGACTTTGGGATAACATAGTCCTCCCCATCAGGTGACTTTCTGTTTTGGATTTGCCCCCACAATTAGACCAGGACTTTTCATTCTTAGCCGGAACACTGCCTGGTGACGTACGTGTTCTTTCTCAGGGTGTGATGGCTGGGGCACACAGTGGCCATCTGTCATGTTGTCACTGATTTGATCACCCAGTCAGGTATTGCCCAAGTGTGCATCGTTGTAATTACTAGGTTTTTTTTTTCTCCCTGACCCCTAAGAAGCAGTCTGTGGGGAGACATTTTGAGAGAAACAGAGAGAGAGAGAGAGCACGCACACGAGAGAGAAATAGCACATGTGCACTCGAGGGAGGGGCAGAGAGCAAGGGAGAGAGAGAATCCCAAGCAGGCTCTGAGCTGTCAGCCCAGAGCCCAAAATGGGTCTCAAACTCACAAACCCTGAGATCATGACCTGAGCCGAAGTGGGACACTCACTGACTGAGCCCCCCAGGTGCCCCTGGCCTGAACCAGTCTTCATTGAGATTGAGATGGTCGCAGAATGATACTACTCCAGCTGCAGCACTTGACTCATCGGATAGTTGTGAGCAAGAGCCCCCCTCCCTCCCCCAGTTTGTTTATATATACCTACACGGACTCATTCAGTCCTGCTTTTCAATGGTTTTTCATTAGTTACTGTATTTATTATGCTCACACTCAGATTGTCCCATACTTGGCCGTAGGAGCCTCTTCAAGCTGGCACCTATGTTCTGTGACCTACCCTAGCATTTTTTTTGAGCACTTCCTTATTTTCTGAAGATGCTCAGACTTCTCTTGTTCTTTCCCGGCCATCCCTCCAAGGAGACCTGTTGTCTCTTAGTGTGGAATGGCACAGAAGGGGGTTGGTGCGCTCACTGTCTCCGTAGAGTATCTTTGGCCCTTTTGGTGGATGGAGCTAGGAGAGAGAATGCGTATAGATGCAAACGCGTACCCACACGCTCGCGTGTAGAAATCGTGCCGTCGCGCTGGCCTCACTGGTTCCTGTGCGCCCCTGGGAGTTCTTGTTCTAGCTTCTTCTTTCCATATTTGTGTGTCCCTTCTTCACCAGTGGAACCCCTGGCTCCTGACAAAATCGGCACATTTACTCAATTTTATAATATATTTAAAATAGTTCATTCTTAAACGGACTGCACTTACCAAACCTACTTAAAAGAATTCAGGACCACCCCTGTCTGCCCACACTGTTACTCTTGATGAATATCCTTCTAGATCTCCTTATGTACACCTGTAGGGAAATACACAAATACAATTTTATTGAAACGTCATACTACACGTATTGTTCTGTATCTTGACTTTTCCTCCTGCTAATGAATATATCATTCACGTCATTCTGTAACATCGTCCAATGTCTCTGTGTCCACAAGGTGTGATCCATACAGTATTTTCTAATGAGTACAGAATAAGACTGTACCATACTTCTCTGTAATCGGACTTTGATTTTAAAAGGCATCCAGTTTTTCACTATTATATGTAAAGCTAACATCAACATCTTTGTAACTAAATCTTAATTATTTCCTTAGGCTAGAAGTGGAATTACTGGTCAAAGGGTATGTATATTTTTCTGTCTTTTTGAATGACAATGTGTGCTCTGGCCTGCGGTTGCAGAGAGGGCTGGTTTTTCTCGACCAGGGCTTCTCTGTGGTGGCTGCACGTTGGAATCACTGAGGGAGCTCTTTGAAACAGTGCTGCCTGGGCCCAGCCCCCAGGTCTGGTTTCCACGAGCTGGGGCGTGGCCAGGATTTGTAGTTTTCAAGTCCCCCCAAGAGGTTCTGACGTGCAGCCAACTTGACAGGCAGAATCAAGTTGTGGTATTAGTTCATTATTTTCATTACAGTTTTCCTTTGGAATTGTTTCAGACGCTCAGATTTGGGAGAAGTGGCCCCAGGAATAAAAGCATCTGAGAGACGGACCGCGGTGGCCATTGCAGGTAATGGGGGCCGGCACCCGCTTGGAAGCTGGTTCTGGCGGCATCCTGGGCAGGGGCGCACAGGCCTCAGAAATAAATAAGCCTAAGGCTTTTGTTTTTCCTTTTATGAAACGATTCCATTCAAGGGCCTTTTAACTTCATATATTCAAAGTAGGGTTCAGTTTCCAACAGGTGATTATCCCACAGTTTTCTGGGAATGTATCATCCAATTCAAGCATGTTGTTCCTGCCACCCTGAATCTTGGCTTTGGGTGACTGTCTACTTTGTGACCTGGGCACTTCTGAGCGTTGTGTTGGGACAACAGGGATAAAGCAGAACTGTCCCAAGCAGACCGATCCGTGGTCTTCCTGGCTGTGGTTCACACGGGCTGGGTCTCTTCCTCAGTGGGTTTGGGGGCTGGGTCTGGGACTGCCTCTCGTGGCTTCAGCTTTGAGGTATGGTGGCCACACATCAGACACCTTTTCTCTTAGAAATCCATGTTGGATCTATTGCTAATTCAGTGCTTCTCGAAATAAATATGTCCTGTTGGATATCAGAGTGGTATGCAAAGATAACCCCACAAAAATATGTAAAGAAGTCTGGATTAATCAAATTCTGTTTTATTTTATTCATCCAAACAAATATTTGTTGACCACTTACCGTGTGCGGGCACTGGAGTAGGCACTGTGAATATAGTAAATAGTAGTGAATGCAGTGGCCCACGTCCCATGGAGCTTCTGTTCTAGAGGGTAGGCACTGGGGGAAGTAAAGGCCAGGTCAAGCCTCACAGCAAAGTTGGGATCAAGTAGAAATTGGCCAAAGCCTTACACCTTCTCAAGATCTAGAATGTGCTGTTCGGTACCGTAGCCATTAGGCACACAACGTCTACCTTGGTCACACCAGGTATATTTCAGGTGCTTGTTGGACATGCAGACTTAGAACATTTCCTTGACCACAGGGATTTCTGTCAGAACGAGAGTTGCTCTAGAGAGACTGGGAGGCAGCATGGGGTGATTGGGGGAGGGAATCCCCCCACTGGATGCCTGTTGTGAGCCAGGTGGTTAGTCACTATTGGTCCTTTGTTTCATTGAGGAAACCAATGCTCAGAGACACTCTGCTACCTTCCTACGTCCCATCTTTATTATCTCTCCAATGAATAAGCCCCTAGTAATTATTTTAAGAAATTTTCTTCTTGAGGTATGTGATTTCCTCTTCAGCCTGTTTCATTAATAAGACTTAAAAGCAAACTCTTCAACCTATAGGATTAAGAGGGAAGTTGTATTGAAGTGTGATGTACACCTGAAGAAGTGCCCACATTCCCAGTGTGTAACTGGAGATATTTTCACAAACATGAACAGACCTATCTTAAGCAGCATCCAGACAAAGAAGACAAAACACGTCAGTTTCCCAGTAGTCCCCTCCCACCCTGCCTCTTCCAGGGATACTCACACTCCCGATTTTTAAAAGCATGGATTCGTTTTATATATAATCCTCTTACAGAGTTTATTTACCTCATTTCCATCTCAGGGTGTTAATTACTTCATAGCTCATTCCTTATTTTTTAAATTTATTTTTGTAAAAAATGTTTATTTATTTTAAGAGAGAGAAAGAGAAAAGGGGAGGGGCAGAGAGAGAGGGAGAGAGAGAATCCCAAGCAGGCTCCGTCCTGTCAGCACAGAGCCCAATATGGGGCACGAACTCACAAACTGTAAGATCATGACCCGAGCTGAAATCAAGAATCAGATGCTCAACCGACTGAGTCACCCAGGTGCCCCTTTAGCTCATTCTTTAAAAGAAATTTAAGAAAACTCTTTAAACTCTTCTCATTCTGGGAAGGTGGCAGAATAGGAAACGCCAGGAATCTGTCTCCCAACCTGCGCAGCACTTGTACTGGTGGATCTGGCCACTAGCTGCTTTGTAACTCTGGAGTCAGGTGGAGATTTGCCACTTCCAGGGGGAGGCTTGGGTAGTAAATCTGTAGTTAGTTTGGTAAAAGCTACGTCTCTCAGCACAGTAGCAGCTCCCTGCCTCCCATTCCTAGACAGATGCAGGCTGCTGTGCACACAGTCCTGCAGCAGCTTGCACACGGCTGGCGGGAACCAGCTGGAGTGGGCAGAAAGAACCCTGCCCAAATACCGGGGATCTCCGCTCTGCTGCTTACTGCTTCTGATCACAGAGGTGCAGACACAGGGTGGCCGTTGGTGTTGCTGCCCCTTCCTTATTGTTGCAAGCCCCTCCTCCTCCAGCTGAAGTGACTTCCAGGGGATTTCAAGACCAGCACCCTTCCTCCCATTAATTTTTTGCCCTTTCCCCTTCTGGGAGCCAGACATTAGACACTAGAACATTCAAAAGCAATTGCATATGTGGGGAAATTAGATAGTGGGTGGGCATTCCCAAAGAAGATTTCAGAAAACACTTCAGAGGGCCTAAATTTCACACCTCAGTTTGCTCCTGAGCACAGAGCTCACCTACACAACCCAACAAATAATAACAAAGAGCAGCAAACCCTGGGGAAGGTGGGGGTATCTGATTTCCAGAGTTACCACATTATTAGATTCAAGTGTCCAGTGTTCAATAAAGCAATCACAAGGCACACAAATAAACAGGGAAATATGACCCATTCAAAGAAAAACAAATTGAACAAAAGCGGGCACTGAAAAGATTGAGGGCAGATGTATTAGGCGAAGACTTTAAGACAATGATCCTAAAGATGCTCAGAAATCTGAAGGAAAATGTGGAGAAAGTCAAGAACATGATATGTGAACTAAACAGTAATATCAATAAAGAGCTAGAATAAGAAACCAAAGGAAATTCTGGAGCTGAAAAGAACAGTAACCAGAATGAAAACTTCACTTGTGGAATTCAGAGGCAGATGGAAGCAGATGGAAGAAAGAATCCGTGAACTTAAAGATAGGACAATGGAACTTATGGAAGCTGAGGACCAGAGACAGAAAGATTGAAGAAAAGCATACAGAACCTAAGATGTCCATAGGACACCATCAGTAGGTACTCATTGTGGGCCTCCCAGAAGGAGGGGGGAGAGAGAGAGAGGGGCAGAGAGAATATTTGAAGAAATAATGGCTGAGAACTTCCTAAAAAGACATGCATATAAAATCCAAGAAACTCAACAAAGTCCAGGTAAGATGAATTTTAAGAAACCCACACCAAGACATGTTACAATTAAACTTCAACAAGAGAAGGAGTGAGTCTTGAAGGCAGCAGCAGAGAGGCAGATCATCACATACACAGGATCCTCCAAGATCATCTCTAGATTCCTCATCAGAAACTTTGGAAACCAGAAGACAGTGGGAATATATATTTAAAGTGCTAAAAAAAATAAAAATAAAGTGCTAAGCAAACAAAAAAAAAACTATGAGCTAAGAATCCTATACCCAGCAAATCTGTCCTTCAAAAGTGAAGGAGAGGGATGCCTGGGTGGCTCATTCAGTTAAGCTTCTAACTCTTGATCTCAGCTCAGGTCTTAATCTCAAGGTCATGAGTTCAAGCCCCATATGGGGCTCCGTGCTGGGCATGAAGCCTACTTTTAAAAAAAGTGAAGGAGAAACAAATATTCCCAGGTAAAGAGAAGCTGAGGGAGTTGGTGACCTTACACCTGCCCTAGAGGAAATGCACCAGGGAATTTTACAGGTGAAAAGAAAGGACACTAAACAGTGACTGTATTATTGATGTACTGAGATGTAAAGATCTAAATAAAGGTAAATGGGCAATTATAATAGCTAATGTAACAATTCTAACAATGGTTTGTAGCTTACTTCTTGTTTTCTATATAAGACTAATACATTTTAAAGAAAAAAAATGTAATAGTAATATTACTGTAACTTTGGTTTTTAACTCCAAATCTTATTTCCTGTATAACTTATGAGACTAATGCATTTGAAAGAATTAGTAGTTTATGTTCTGGGACACTCAGTGTATAAAGATGTGCTTTTGTCATATCAACAACCAAAAGAGGTGGGGGTAGAATGTAAAGGGGCAAAGTTTTTGGACGTATATAGGTCATATAGAAAACAAAGAGCAAAATGACAGAAGTAAGTGCCTCCTTGTCAGTGGTTACTTTAAGTATAAAGGCATTAAATTCTTCAATGAAAAGACAGAGATTGGCCCAACTATATGCTGTCTACAGGAGACTCACTTGAGATCCAAAGGTAAAAAGAAGTTGAAAGTGACAGGATGAAGAAAGATATTCCATGCAGATAATAACCAGTGGGTAGTAGGAGTGGCTATACTAATATCAGACAAAATAGATTCCACATAAAAAAGGTTGCAAGAGACAAACAAGGGCATTGTATGTTAATAGAAGACTCAATACAGCAAGAAGATACAATAATTATAAACATGTACACACCTAATGACAGCCCATCAAAATATTTGAAACAAGAACTGATAGAATAGAAAGGAGAAATAGCTCTACACTATGAGCTGGGAACATTAATACCCCACTTATAATAATAGATAGAACAACCAGACAGAAGACAAGAAAAGAAATAGAAGATTTAAAGAGCACAGTAAACTTTCCACATCTAACATAGAGAACACTTAACCCAGCAACATGACACACACATTCTTCTAAAGTGTACATCCACAAGTCAAGTCTACAGAGATTTTACAAGATAGATATTGTAAAGTGAGCACGATGGGATGTAGTTATAAATCAATAAAACCTAAAACTGAATAATTGTAAAAATTGTGGACACTAAACACACTTTCAACCAGGGTTTCAAGGTAGAAATCTCAAGAAAGTTAGAAAATACTTAGAGACAAATGAAAGCAAAAACACAAAACACCCAAACATGCAGGATGCAGCAAAAACAGTGTTAAGAGGGAAAATTTAGAGCTATAAGAACTTACATTAAAAATAAGAAACGTGTGGGGCTCCTGGGTGGCTCAGTCCGTTAAGTGTCCAACTCTTGGTTTCAGCTCAGGTCTTGATCTCATGGCTCATGAGTTTGAGCCTTGTGTCGAGCTCTGTGCTGACAGTGCAGAGTGTGCTTGGGATTCTGTCTCCCTCTGTCTGCCCCTCCGCCACTCACTCTGTCTCTGTCTCTCTCAAAATAAATAAACTTAAAAAAAAAAACATCTGGGGCGCCTGGGTGATTCAGTCAGTTAAGTGTCTGACTTTGGCTCAGGTCATGATCTCGTGGTTCGAGGGTTTGAGCCCTGTGTCGGGCTCTGTGCTAACAGCTTGGAGCCTGTAGCCTGCTTCGGATTCTGTGTCTTCCTCTCTCTCTGCCCCTCCCCAACTCATGCACACTTGCTCGCTCAAAAAAATAAACATTAAAAAAATTTAAAGAAATAAACATCTCAAATCAACAACATAATTTTACAACTTAAGGAACCAGAAAAAGAAGAACAAGTGAAACCTGCAGCTAGCAGGAGGAAGAAAATACTAAAGATTGGAGCAGGGATTAGTAAAACAGAGATTAGAAAAATGGTGCAGAAAATCAGTGAAACCAGAAATGAATTCTTGGATAAGAGCAACAACACTGACAAACTTTTAGCTACATTGACTAAGAAAAAAGGAGAAAATACTCCTATCACTAAAATCAGAAATGGACGTGGGAGTGTGAATGGTGTGGCTGCTGGGGAGAACTGGGTGGAGCTTCCGCAAAAAATTAAATATAGAAATGCCATATGGCCTAGCAGTTCCATTTCTGGGCGGGGCCCAAAGAATTGAAAGCAAGGTCTGCAGGAGATCTTTATGCACCTATATCAATAGCGTTATCACGACAGCTAAAACATGAAGGTGACCCAAGTGTCCATCACCTCCTGGAGAGATTTCCCAAATGTGGTCCATCTGCACAATGGAATGTGATTCAGCCTTAAAAAGGAAGAAAATCCCACCATATGATTTAGCATGGATGGACCATGAAGACATCATGCCAAATGAAATAAGCCAGTCACAAAAAGACAAACACTGTGTGATTCTGTGTATGTGAGGCACTCAGAGTCGCAGAGACCAGAACTGGTTTACAGGGACTGGGTTGGGGAGAATGGGAGTTACTGTCTAGTAGGATTAGGACTCCGTATTCACAATGCGGGTGGTAGATGGCTGCACAACAGTGAATGAACTGATTCAACACCACTCAGCTGTACACCCACAAATGTGCAAGGTAGTAAATTTTCTGTTATGTGTATTTTTTTAATGTTTATTTTTGAGAGAGAGCAAGAATGAGTGAGGTAGGGGCAGAGAGACAGGAAGACACACAATCCAAGGCAGTCTTCAGCTCTGAGCTGTCAGCACAGAGCCCAATGCAGGGCTCAAACCCAAGAATTGTGAGATCACAACCTGAGCCAAAATCAGATGCTTAACCAATTGAGCCACCTAGGTGCCCCTGTTATGTGTATTTTTTAAAAATGTTTTTAAAATTATTTTTGAAAAGGAGAGCATGAGCTAGGGAGGGGCAGAGAGAGGGGAACAGAGGATCTGAAGCAGGCCCTGTGCTGACAGCAGAGAGACGGATGTGGGGCTTGAACTCATGAACCATGAGATTATGGCCTGAGCTGAAGTCTGACGCTCAACCGGATGAGTCACCCAGGTGCCCCATGTTATATATATTTTAACACAATAAGAAAGGAGAAATTATTTTGAGAGCAGGGGAGGGGCAGAGAGGGAGAGGGAGAATCCCACGCAGGCTCCACACTGTCAGTGCAGAGCACCATGTGGGGCTCGAACTTGAACCATGTGATCATGACCTGAGCCAAAGTCAAGAGTCAAACTTTTTTTTTTTTTTTTTTTTTACATTTATTTATTTTTGGTAGACAGAGACAGAGCACAAGTGGGGGAGGGGCAGAGAGAGAGGGAAACACAGAATCTGAAGCAGGGTCCAGGCTCCAAGCTGTCAGCACAGAGCTCAACATGGGGCTCGAACTCACAAACTGCGAGATCATGACCTGAGCTGAAGTCGGACGCTTAACCAACTGAGCCACCCAGGTACCCGAAGAGTCGGACGTTTAACTAACTGAGGCACCCAGGCACCCCATCCTTTGAATGGGGTTTTTTCTTTTTTGTTTGAATTTGCGAGAGTCGTTTATGTATCCTAGAAACTGGACCCGAATCGCATATGATTTGCACGTGTTTTCCCCTATTCTGTAGGTTGTCTTTCCACTTTGTTGACAGTGCTCTTTGATGCACATGAAATTTTTATCTTCATGCAGTCCTGTCTGTTTTTTTTTTTTTTTTTTTCTGTTGTTGCCTGTGCTTTGGGCATGACAGCTAAGGATCCATTGGCAGATCCAAGGTTACAAAGATTTACTCCTTTTCACTCTTATATTTAGGTCTTATAGAGTTCATCTTTGTACAGGGTGTGAGGTGGGAGTTCAACTTCATTCTCCTTCATATACACTAATAGCCCCAAGGTGTGAAGCGGTGTCTTCAATGTCCACGGACTGTCCAGTAGCAAGCACTCCAAAACACGGTGAAAGCTCTGTGGAGTGAGTACTGGATGCCATAATAACTGGGGAAAAGTAATTCAGTTTCGTGGGTGAGAGTTGTTCTAATCCCCCCACTGACCTATCATTTCAGTGGGAGCACCCGGCCAGCACTCTGTCCCTGTCAGCCTGGCACCCCCGGGGGTCGGAGCCTGGGCCTGTCCAGCAGGAACTATAGTGAAGAGCTTGGCCCCCCCAGGAGCAAGCCCTTGCTGGCCCCCACGTCTGCTGCTGACTGGTGCCTATCTGGGCTCCCAGCGATCTTAGCCTACGGACGTCTAGGGTCCCCTGCCCCACGGTGGTTCCTGCAGTTTGATAGGCTGACCCTTTGGCCACTTTGTGCCTCCTTGACGTCACCCACCTGTAATCTGCCCTGTGCGCATCAGAGCTGTGTCCCATCCCTACCAAAAGGAGGCCCTGGCTTCTGTGAGTCTGAGGTTTACCCTGTGATTCCTGCTCACAACTGCTCTCAGAGCTACCTGGAGCCAGGCCCGGGCTCCTCTCTGTCCCGTCATCTCCTATAACTCATATTTTCTCAGAGGGCATTTTGGATTCCTTGGAAAAAATCCTTCTGATGTTTTTTCTCCACTTTGAATAAACTGATCTTTTGATGGCTCAACACAGTGGTTTGATGTGTGTGACTCATCTGTCCTCCATGCTCTCGTGATTTCTCCAACCACTTTCCTGTTTCTCTTCCCTGCTCTTCACATGTTTCCAGAAATGCCATCAAAGAAGACTGAAAGGTCATGTTTATCTGCCTCCTGATATGGAAATCATGAGAGGAGTTAATCTGAAAATATCAGAATCTTTTCTTGATTCATAATCTTTAAAAAATATAATTTTAATTTTGGATTAGATGGTACTTTTACTTGAATCAAAAGCCGGAACAATAAAAAAGTACACACTGAAGTCTTGCTCCCACTGTCCCATGTTTGCAGTCAGGGCTGTAGGGTTTTGAGGTCTTTGTACATCTGAATGGCACTAACTTAAATACACCCTGTAGTAAAGTGTTAGTGTCAATGGACATACCCTGATGCTAGAGTTTGGACAGATAACTGTGGACGTGGAAGTCATGGCCCTTCCCCAGGAGAGATGCCTCATTTCCAGGGATTTCAAAAGCTCTATGATAGAATAAAAATGATGTCTGTAGGAGGTCATCTTGAAATTGAACCAAGGAATTTGCATTGACTTATGTTTTAAATAGTTTCTAACATCAAAGATTAATCTATAAGTTTCATGAACTTATTTATATTTTATTTTTGGAAACTTGAAGTAAATTCTTCAAGATACATGTTCTAGAGCAAATCAGTGTTTCATATGTAGCTGTTACTACTTTGTGTCATATTTGGGGCTGGAAAAAAATGTACACAGGAAAAACTGAAGTTAAAAGCACTAATAATAAACAGGAGCCCCCACATTCTCACTGAGACTTTTTGGTAGAAAGGTCCTAACTTGCTGATGAAAGTCCTCATGTGTGTGTTTTCTTCCAGATCTGGAATGGAGAGAAATGGAAGCAGATGACTGTGAGTCTCATGTGGGAGGAGACAGCAGGGTTTGGGGTGGACCAGTCTGGGGAAAGGGGGCGGGTGGGTAGACTGAGAACTCACCGGGATTTTACATTGTGAACACTGGGGAGAACTTGCTGTCTTAGTGAGAAGAAGGAAGGTTCTGGGTTTAGCCTAAATTAATTTGTGTCAGTCTAAGGTGCTGATTTGATTGACACCTCATTTTCCTTTGCTTTTTTAGACGGTACAAATGAGGCTCAGGACAGTGACTTCCCAACAGGTATGTGTTTTCTCTGCTCTCACCCCTGTCCTGTCAAGGGAGGACAGCTCCTGTGTCAGAGTCTCTGCTAGCCCCTTAGTCCTCAGTGCCACCACTAACCGGGACAGTGATGGACACTAGCGTCTTGGCAGGGGAAGCTGCAAGTGCAGGAATCTTACTTGTGATGAGTCCCCACAGTGGTTCTAAATTTTTTTTTAATGTTTATTTATTTTTGAGACAGAGTCAGAACGTGAGCAGGGGAGGGGCAGAGAGAGAGGGAGACACAGAATCCGAAGCAGGATCCAGGCTCCGAGCTGTCAGCACAGAGCCTGATGCGGGGCTCGAACCCATGAACCGCAAGATCATGACCCGAGCCGAAGTCAGACCCTCAACTGACTGACCCCCTCCCCCCAGGCACCCCCTGCTCCAACAGTGGTTCTAAAGTGCAGTGGGATCCGGGGGGACCCTCTGGGTGTTCCAGTGGTTTCTGTGACACTCCCACCAAGGGCCACACACTAGGCATGGATGCCTGTGAGGTTTCTTGTTCTGGCTTTTCCCCATTGCCCATCACCACCATGCTACTTAAAAGACAAAAACCGTTGTTCCATGTCTGGGTAAGAAAAACCACGTCCCTGGTTTCATTCAGGCAAAACTCAAGAGACCTGAGCAGCACCTTTTCTATTCCTGTGTGACCCCATGCATCTCTTTTGTTTCTGCAGCAAGTTCACCAGCCCTGTGTTACTGCAGCCACACTGCACCCCCACCCCCTCCCAACGCAGGGCAGGTTCTGAAGAGAGGCGGCCCCTGCAGGGGAGGAGACACCTGTGTCCCAGGGCTGAGTCCTGCTGGTCACCCAGGAGGGCCCCGGACCAGGGCTGTGCCTCCTCTCAGGGTTTATATGAACATGTGGGTAACTTCATAGGCTTTCTCTTTTGAGAAAGGAGTGGAAAAAAGCCTGCAGCTCAGTAGGATTTGCATTTTTTAATTGTTCGTTTATTGGACCATGACAGCATACTAATCCTATGCAGTATGGAAATTGGCCAGATGCCACGCCCAAGAACAGGGGCAGTGGGTGAAACCTTTCGAGGAGTTACTGTGCTGAGTGTAGTGCTTGCTAAGAGTTCGTACTGTGTTGGGTGGTATTTGGGGATCTGGACAAGTAAGTGCAGACTTCTGGTAATCTCTACCAAATATTTTACCCCCGTAACATTAAAACCACATTATTGGCTTCAGAGTCACAAAACTGGTTGCTAGCTATGATTTCTGTGACTCTCTATCTAGTGATAGCTTCCTTTTCCCTTTAAAAATCCTCCAAGTTGTTTGTAAAAAGAAAAGAATGTAACCTGGAAAATCCGAGTGACTCAGTGATTGTGTCGCTTGTGGGAAATTCCTGGTGACAGTGTGCAGGGACCCCGCTTCTGGCCCAGAGTGTGGGGAAAGTCCACGGGGTCACTTGGCAGGGGTGGGGGTGTGGTCAGAGAAGGGGTCCTGCGTCCCATGTGTGGGTGCATGGCTGTGCACTCTACATGGTTAAATTGGGGCCCCAGTGTGGCTGGGTCATATGGGTTTCAGGAGAAACCAGACGTGTAGACTGGACTCTCCCAGTTCTTAAACGTGGCCCCTTGGTGTCTTCTCTCTAATGTCCAACGTGTCTGGTGGTGTTTGGGTCTGGGGGTGGTGTGAGTTTGATCTCAGGCAGGCCTTGGGAGGCCGTCCCCCATCCCACCTGTAACCGGGGCCCCTGATGCATGGGGTGAGCACTGACGTCTTCTCCCCCCACCCCCCCCACAGCGGAGAGGAGCAGGCTGCAGGAGATGCTGTCGCTGCTGGGGCTGGAGACCTACCAGGCCCAGAAGCTCAGCCTCCAGGACGCCCTGCAGATCAGCAGCGACAGCATGAGAAACTGGGCCCCTCAGGCCCCCAAAGACCTGCCCTGGAATTTCCTCAGGAAGCTGCAGGCCCTCAACGCTGAGGCCAGGAACACCACCATGGTGCTGGATGTGCCCCCGGACGCCAGGCCCATGGAGAAGGAGAGCCAGATGGAAGAGGAGATCATCTACTGGGACGCGGCTGACGACATCTCCGCGGACATCTATTCCTTCTCAGAGCTGCCGACGCCCGACACGCCTGTGAACCCCTTGGACCTTCTCTGTGCCCTTCTGCTCTCCTCAGATGGTTTCCTGCAGCAGGAAATTGTGCTGAAAATGTCCCTGTGCCAGTTTGCACTCCCTCTCGTCTTGCCTGACTCGGAGAACCACTACCACACATTTCTGCTGTGGGCCCTGAGGGCCGTGGTGCGGACGTGGTGGGCGCAGCCCCCGCGGGGCGTGGGCGGCCTCCGAGAGGACAGCGCGGTGCTGTCCCGGGCTCCCACCTTCGCCTTCGTGCGCATGGAGGTCAGCAGCAACTCCAAGTCACAGCTTCTCAACGCTGTGCTCAGCCCCAGCCACCGGCCACGGGACTGCTTCTGGCATCGTGACCTGAGTGTGGGCACCAACCCCCGGGAGATCGCAGATGGGCTGGTGGAAGTCTCCTGGTTCCTCCCCAGCGGCAGGGAGGACCTGGATGTGTTCCCAGAGCCCGTGGCCTTTCTGAACCTGCGGGGCGACATCGGGTCTCACTGGCTGCAGTTCAAGCTCTTGACCGAGATCTCGTCCGCCGTGTTCATCCTGACCGACAACATCAGCAGGAAGGACTACAAGCTGCTCTACTCCCTGAGGGGCTCGGCCACCAAGTACTATTTCATCCTGAGCCCCTACCGTGGGAAGCGGAACACAAACCTCAGGTTCCTGAACAAGCTCATCCCGGTGCTGAAGATGGACCACTCACACGTGCTGGTGAAGGTCAGCAGCACCGACAGCGCAGGCTTCGTGCGCAGGGTCCGCTCCATCGTGGCGCACGTGGCCCGGTCCCCCTGCAGGAGGTTGTCTGTGGAGGAGATGGCGCACGCGGCCCGTAAGCTGGGGCTGAGGGTGGACGAGGACTGTGACGAGTGTCAGCGGGCAAAGCAGCGTATGGAGCGCATCACCAGGAGGATCAAGGACTGTGACGCCTACCGCAGGGACGAGCTGTGGCTTCAGGGGGACCCCTGGCGGAAGGCGGCCCAGGTGGAGAAGGAGCTGTGCCAGGCCCAGAGGGCAGGGGACCCTCCTGACAAGGGCAGGGCGGAGCTGGGGCACCGGCTGCTAGAACTTCGTGCACAGCAGAACCGCCAGGACCCTGCCTGGGGGCTGCAGGAGTTCATCGCAGGCATCAGCAGCGCCTCACTGGCTGAGAAGCAGTACTTCCTGAGGTGGATGGAGTGGGGACTGGCCCGCATGGCCCAGCCAAGGCCGCGGCAGCCTCCCGAGACCATTCTTAGCCTGAGACCCAAGCACTGTGGCATGGTGGACTTCGGGGAGCTGCTCTGGCCTGAGCCCCTGGGTGTAGAGCACTTCCTGCGGGAGATGGGACAGTTTTACGAGGCAGAAAGCTGCCTGGTGGAGGCAGGGAAGCTGCCGGCCGGCCAGAGGCGGTTTGCCCACTTCCCGGGCCTGGCCCTGGAGCTGCTGCTGAAGGGGCTGCCCTTGGAGCTGATCGACGGCAGCACGCTGAGTACCCCCCTGCACTGGGTCACGGGGCTCCTGAAGGAGCTGCACGTTCGCCTGGAGAGGAGGTCGCGCCTGGTGGTCCTGTCGGCACTGGGTGCACCGGGCACTGGGAAGTCCACGCTTCTCAACACCATGTTTGGGCTGCGCTTTGCCACGGGGCGGGGGTGTGGCCCTCGAGGGGCCTTCATGCAGCTGGTCACCGTGGCTGAGAACTTCAGCCAGGATCTGGGCTGCGACCACATCCTGGTGATAGACTCCGGGGGCTTGATAGGCGGGGCCCTGACAGCAGCCGGGGAGAGGTTCGAGCTGGAGGCCTCCCTGGCCACTCTGCTCATGGGGCTGAGCAACGTCACTGTGGTGAGCCTGGCCGAGACGAGGGACATACCACCAGCTGTTCTGCACGCGTTTCTGAGGTTGGAGAAAACGGGGCACGTGCCCAACTATCAGTTTGTGTACCAGAACCTCCAGGATGTGTGTGTCCCTGGCCCCAGGCCTCGGGACAGGAGGCCGCTCCTGGATCCCCCTGGAGATGTGAGCAGAGCCGGCGCACAGATGGAGAAGCAGGGCGACGGCATCCGGACGCTGGCCGACCTGGCCTTTTGCGACCCTGAGAAGCAGCATGTTTGGCACATCCCTGGCCTGTGGCATGGGGTGCCTCCCATGGCTGCGGTGAGCTTGGGGTACAGCGAGGCCATTTTTGAGTTAAAGAGGTGTCTGCTGGAAAACATCAGGAACGGCCTGTCCAACCAGAACAAAAACATCCAGCAGCTCATTGAGCTGGTGAGGCGGCTCTGAGTGTTAGGAGGGGGCCTGTTCTGAAGGTGGTGTGCCTGTGGGGGCTGTGCCCGGCACCTGACCCCGTGAGAAGGGAGAAGGGCAAGAGCCTGGGGGGAGGGGGCTGGGGTTCCCTAAGCAGTGTTGAGAGGGAGGTGACTGCACAGACCTGCTCAGAGATGCTCTCGGGAGCCAAGGGGCCCTGGGGCAGGGCATGCACACACAGCAGGAGTTTGTTCCGTGTGCAGCTCCTTTCCAGGCCCCTGTGCTCTGGCTCCCTTTCCTTCGTCCCTGGGGTGGGGGGTAGTACCCCTGCAGCCCAGCCGGTACGGGGTGGGGGTGAGGAGGGGGGGTTGCTGGATGCCGCCCTGAGGAAGTGGAGGCAGGCCCTTCCTCCGTGACCTGCTGGTCCCGACTGACCCCCATGGAGAGTCCCCCCTGGCTCCCTCCACCTCCTGCAGCCGTGTCTGCCCCGCCCCAGACTGTGAGTTCCTTGGGGATGGGGCTGTGTGTGACCCGACTCTGTACCCCCAGGGCCTGGCACAGGGCCCTGCGCACTGTAGGCTCTTAATAAATGTTTGTTAAAAGAGTGGAGTGAATGAACGTGCATGTGATAGTGACAGGCAGGTTCCTCTGTTTCCTCAAAGAGGATCACGGCGTCTAAGGAGGTTGCACACAGAGCATCTGCAATGGGGGGGGGGGGGGGGCACACCTGAGAGAAGTGTCCTACAGCTGCCCTGCTGTCCCCTGTCTTTACACAGAGGTCTGCCCTCAGGCTGTTACCAGGAGCACAGAAATAAAAGTCTTCACAGCCACGCTGGGTGTGGCCATCAAGGTCCCACTTTCTAGGCTACGAAGGGAGGCCTAGAGCAGTGAAGCCCTGTCCCACACACCTGGGTGGGGAGAGGGGCTGACCTGATGGGACCCTGCTCAGGGTCATCACCCCTGGACCCTGCAGCTGCCAGGCTGACCCAAGCCAGACCCTGGCGTCTGCCCTTCATCTGGCTTCCTGTCTGTGGGCCAGGCTCCCTCCCCGACGTCACCTTGAGCCCCTCCACCATGGATGCTTCAGCCTGATCCTTGCCAGCGTTGGCCCTCCCTGAAGCCGGGGCACCTCAGGATCCCTGGAACCCAGCCCCGCTCCCTCACCAGCTCTGGGGGTCTGCTGCTTAGGCTCTGGGGCTTCCTCCCCTCCATAAGTTGTGACTTTGGGGAAGAACTGGGCCCCCAGTGGTGACCAGGAGCTCCTCCGTGTGTTCCCTGTTCTCCTTTGCCAGACTCCACAAGGGGGCGCCCTCTGGACCGGACCGCTTTCCCAAAGCCCTTTTCTGTATTTCCAGGACGCCCAGGCTGCTGCTCCCCTGATGTTCAGTGCTGTGCCTGGGTCCTGGGAGCCTGGCTCTGGATGCACCAGATGGAAGCTGAAAATATGACCTCTTGCTAATTTAGGAAAACCGGGGCACTTGGGGGGCTCAGTTGGTTAAACATCCCACTTCAGCTCAGGTTATGGTCTCAAGGTTCATGAGTTCAAGCCCCCCCCCCCGTCCCCCCCCCCCCATTGAGCTCTGTGCTGACAGCTTGGAGCCTGGAGCCTGCTTTGAGTTCTGTGTCTCCCTCTTTCTCTGCCCCTCCCCCACTTGCTCTCTCTCTCTTAAAAATAAATAAAAACATTAACAAAATATATCATTATAAATTTAGGAAAACCTTTTCCCTTCTGAAACTCAGAACCCTCTAACCTTCAGGCACTAGAAACTCATCTCTTCAGGATCATTAACACAAATTGTAAGGGGTTGGTTCACCTGGAAATACTAAAACCTCTTCTTACTTTCTTCCCGTAAAGCTGGGGAACTACCCAGTAGCTTCTCCAGCACAGTAAGAATATCAGCCAGGATCATCATGGGTCCAAAGTTCAGACATTGGAAACCTTGCTTAGAATTTTTGAATATCAACCATTTCCCTTAAAAATTGATTCAAGCTCTTCCTGAAATCTGAAATGAAAGTTATCCCTAGTGGCTCCTACTAAGCAAAGATTCTTGACCTTGTTGGGTCTTTCCATTGTCCAAAGATTTAATCACTGAATTCCAGATAATTATGTGTGTGCTTTTTTTTTCTGGGGAAAGAGTTCAACAGACTTTCAAAAGGATGCAGGATCCAAAATAGATTAATAACTGCTTAGTAATCAGGAAAATTATATCCCCCTGACCTAAGATGCTGTGAAATTGCAACTAGCATTTGCCACAAGTGTTTATTTTCATTTTTCTATATTTTAGAGGAGGGGGGGAGCACAAGCAGGAGAGGAGCAGAGAGAGAGAAGGGGAGAGAGAGAGAGAATCCCAAGCAGGCTCCTCCCTGTCAGCACGGAGCCCAATGCGGGGCGGGGGGGGGGGTGGTGGTGCTGGAGCCCACAAACTGTGAGGTCATGACCTGAGCCGAAATCAAGAGTTGGATGTTCAGTCCACTGCGTCACCCAGGTGCCCCCTTGCTAAAAGTGTTTAAACTTTTGCAAACAGACCAGTCTGAAGACAGGGTGTAACAGAATCTGAGCACGAGGTTGCCTCAGACAGGACCCCACTGGTGGGTGTACTCAGTAACTGCACCCACCCCCACCGCAGCTGCCTGGGCAATGTCAGAAGACTGTCACCTCTCAGGTGCAGGGACAGGAGAGGTTGTGCTGGAGCCAAGTGATTTTCCCAGAAATCCCCTAATCCTTTCTTAGGCGATGTTCAATTCCACGAGGGGTTCTCCTTCACACACTGAAGTCAGAGCTGCTCTTGTGATTCTAGTTTTTACAATACTTAGGCCTTGCCTAGTGACCTGGGGCTCGGAACGCTAAGTCTAAGTTTGCCCTGCCCATTCCTGGAGACATCAGGGTCTGAGGGGCCCTGGGATTTGCCACAGGGCTACTGGGCACTGATATCCTTGGAGCCAAGCTTGGTGAGGTGGAGAGCTACTCAGAGAAGGTGGACAGGCAGCTCCCAGGGGACCCTGTTAGTCAGTGATGGAGTAAATGTGCCTGGGAGTCTGCGACCAGGCACAAGAGAGCCTGCCCCTCTCCCAGGGAAGAGCTCTCAGCCTGTGGGGCACCTGGGCCATTGCTTCCTGCTAATTATGTTGCCCTTGAGCAAAGTTACCTCAACTTCCCTAGGCCTTACCCCGCCACCACTAGCACCTGCTCTGGGGAGGGTGCACAAGCCTGGTGTTTGAGGAACCAGTCTGTGCTCACGGCACTGCACACCCACAAGTCTTGTGCAGAGGAAAGTGCCTATAACAGGACATCTTGTAATCAGTGGTATCTTAAAATTTGCAGCCCTTTCTCTTTTATTTATTTTTAAGACAGAGACAGAGAGACAGGGCATGAGTGGGGAATGGGGCAGAAAGAGAGGGAGACACAGAATCTGAAGCAGGACCCAGGCTCCAAGCTGTCAGCACAGAGCCTGACATGGGGCTCGAACTCACGAACTGTGAGATCATGACCTGAGCCGAAGTCGGATGCTCAACCAACTGAGCCACCTGGGTGCCCCAGCCCTTTCTCTTTCTTAATAGTACCTAAAGCAATGTCTTCTAATCAACATTATCTTAGACTTCTCGAAACACAGGAGGGCTGGTGTTGAGAAATCTGCACCAATGTAAACCTGGTACGGCAGCTCTCTCCAGCTCCTCAGATGTAATTAGCCCAGTTAAAAAAAAAAACAAAACTTTATTTTTTTTTTCTAAATCAGTCAATAAAAAAAATGATTTTGGCTATAAACTTGTCCTGAGTTCCTAAGACTTCATCCAAATTACGCCGGAGTGCAGCTTTATGGGCCCAGGTGAGTCAGGACCACAGAAGAGACCCAGGTGACCTTGATCCTGACTTTGGCGGCCTCCTGCCCGCCAACCCACACTCTGTGCCCCATGGCTTTGTTCATGCTGTTGTCTGCCTGGGGCTCCTACCTGTTCCTTTCCTGGCAGA
The DNA here is from genome assembly GCF_014898765.1 of Herpailurus yagouaroundi. NCBI lineage: Eukaryota > Metazoa > Chordata > Mammalia > Carnivora > Felidae > Herpailurus > Herpailurus yagouaroundi. The sequence goes on along the minus strand of NW_024412445.1, from coordinate 403,896 downwards.
CTCTGGCTGTCACCTCTCTCAGGATGGCCTCAGGTGGCAGCTCCCACTCCATTCCACCCTCTGAGGGGTGCCTTGTCCTCATCCTTGTCTTTTCTCCTTTTACTTGTCTGCTTTTCTGCCCTCTTGTCTGGGGTCCCTGTGGGAGGCACAGCCTCTTGCTCATTTTTGTGTCCAGATCTAGCCTGGTGTGTGAGAACCAGGGAGTAAAACTCCAGCTGCTGGTACACAGGAGGCCCATCTACCCGGCCCGGCTGGCAGGAGACCACGCCTCCTCCCTCAGCACCCCAAAGCAGAACATCACTAACCCAGCAAACCTGCCCCTTCATCCTGGGTCCCAGAAGAGGGAGAGCAGAGGTGGGGGAACTGAGATCAGAGCCCTCTGGCTATCTGTGCAAGAAACAGGACAATTCAAGACTCTGCTGTAACTGGATGTCAGTGGTGGTTCGGCTTAGTTCCACAATAGAGCTGAGAACCTCTGGTGAATGTTTGGTCACTAGGAGATGAATTACCGGGAGTATGAAGAACCAGATTTAGCAGAGGTTTACAAAATGCAAAAACGTCAGCAGTTCTGAGTTAGGATAAGTCCAAACGAATGGGGTTGTCTCGGCTAATCCTGCATCCAACAGGAAAGCATCCATCCTTGAGGCTAGATTCTGGTGACTTCCAGGACATGAAACCACGTTCCAGGCTGGACTGCCTTCTGCAAGTCCAGCTGGGCCCAGAGTCTCTGTCTCACCCAATGTTGTCCCGCAGCCTGGCCGGCACTCTATCCTCGAATACAGGTGCACCTGTGAGCTGTGCTGGAGCCCACTGGGCCGTCTCAGAGACTTGCAGCACCCCCCTCCTCTGCCTTGTGGCCTAAGAGTGGTAGGACTGGGCTAAGGCCAGGCCCCTCAGAGTGAGTGCTGCCATGGTCTCGTATCCAATGGTAGAAAAGGGCTGTGAGAAGCACCAAACAGGCCTGTCCTCGAGAAGGATCTCTATAAATCAGGTTCTGGAAGACTCCCACATAAACTTGGAGTTTAGGACTTAATCCTGGCTGCACATCAGAATCATCTAAGCAGCACCGGGAAAGCTTGGGGATGGCCCCCTCCACCCCAGTTCTGTACCTGTGCTGTGGGGCCCAGTAGACTCAAAGGAGCAGACACTACCACTTTGAAAGCATACAGGTGACCCTAGCTCTTCCTGGTACTATCATGAGGAGAGCAAAGAGGCTCACATCTGAGAAAAAACAGGTGTACACCCTCATCTTCCCAGGATTCTGGTCTGGGGACCCAGGAGGGCCCTTTGTGTGGGTCCCTTGTTCCTAAAGGTGGCTACTCCATTTCCAGGAGGTCCCCCAGGGCCAGCACTGAGCCTTCTGCACCCACCTCCAGAAATCCAGGCCATTCCCCCATCCTACATGGTTCTGAATGTTCATGTCCACCCAGGGAGGGGAGATCCCCAAATAAGGAATAATCACACACTTTGGAACAAGAAGGCTTGCTACTATTGGCTGGTTCTGTGACCTCAGGTGACTCTCTGACCTCTATCTTCTTTTCTGCAAAACCTGGACAATATTGCCTCCTTTACAGGGTTTATGGGAGAAGCAAAGTACATGAAAACACTAACCAATGGCAATTACGGAAAAATAAAACACCCATTAAGCTTTTTCCACTGGTGATTTAAAACAATGTGAAAATTGATACTGATGCTTAAGTAAATTTTTTCAGTTATTTTAATCATGCAAACACACAAGACCCACCCTCAAACAAGGCCTAAGGGACAGTGACATGAAGACAAACATAAATTTGAGGGTGTGACTGCCTGACGCCTTGAGGATGAAATGAACCAGAGCTGCCTCTGCCCAGCAGCCCTGCACTGCCGCCTGCTGCTCCAGTAGAATTCAGAAATCACCTTCGCTGGAACACCAGCCTTCCTTTCTCTGGGGAGCGTGGTGTTCCTGTGAGCCCTCATGAATCCTTCATATTAAGTTCATCTCCCTAAGCAGATGTACACGTCAGGGACTCTACCCGCAACATGGGCTCAAACTCACAACCCCAAGATCAAGAGTGGCATGCTCCACAGGCTGAGCCAGCCAGGCACCCTGGCTTTATTCTGTTTTTTAAAAAAACATTTATTAGTTGCATTTTACAATGTAATTTTCACAACTGTCATTGTTCCCATTTTACAGATGAGAGAAACTGAAGCTCCGGAAAGGTCAAGTCACTTGCCTAAGTTGCACAGCCAGGAGCCTATAATTCACATACCAGATCCCATATTCCTCAGCATGTTGGGCAGATTTAAAACTTTTCAAATTATGAAATTATCAAACTTTATGGAAACTTTAAAAGAAAAAAAATGTCAGTTTAAAAGGGTCCTTTGAGGGGGCGCCTGGATGGCTCAGTCCATTAAGCATCTGACTCTTAAAAAATTTTTTTAAAAATGTTTATTTATTTTTGAGAGATAGAGCATGAGCAGGGGAGGGGCAGAGAGAGAGGGAGACACAGAATCTGAAGCAGGCCCCAGGATCTGAGCTGTCAGCACGGAGCATGATGTGGGGCTCAAACCCTTGAACTGAGAGATCTTGACGTAAGCTGAAGTGAGACGCCCAACTGTGCCACCCAGGTGCCCCTAAGCATCCAACTCTTGATCTCAGCTCAGGTCTTGATCTCAGGGGTGTGAGTTCAGGCCCCACACTGGGCCCAATGCTGGGCGTGGAGCCTACTTAAAGAAAAAAAAAAGGTCCTTTGGGAAAAGTTGAAAGTTCTCTTATCTGGAAAGTATTGTGATTGGAGAACAGATCATTCTTCTTTATCTCCTTATCCAGTATGCAGAGCAGTTGGAGGCCACAGTTTAAAAATTTAGAAATAAAACATTTCTAGTGAGTTGGACATGAGAGATGCTGTCCCTTGATGAAGATTGTTTTTGAGCTTCTAGTTGTCACAGAAATCTTTATTATGGAAAATACAGTGGCTGCAAGCCAAGAGACATATCTTGGTCCCTCTGCCCCTCCCCTGTGTCATCTTGGGTAACTCACCATCCACTTTTGCCTCTATTTCCCCTCCACGTAGATGACAATCCAGTCCTCCCTACCATGAGAAACCACAGGAGTATACAAGCAGCATTAGGGTCAATGATGTAGGTCAAAAATGGCCAAATGTTAGAATTCCATATCATTCAGCCTATCAATAACAATCACTTATCGTAACAGCTCTATGAGGTAGTTGTGCTAATAAAACACATCTTCTAGATTGTGGAGCTGAGACTCAGTTCCACAAAGACTGCCACACCTGGGCCGGACTCGAGTCCAGGCTTTTCCATTTCTGTGAGGAGTTCTGAAATAAGATACCCAGTGTTGCTATTTTTCCCCTCTGATAACAATTACTGGATACCCGATTACAGCCACAATGCTCTGGTTTGAGTATGAATTTCCTAACTATCCAGCCTTTTCTTACACATTTCCTTCCCCAAGAACCAGACACTAGGGTTTGGGCCCATGTGAAACCTTACCTATTCCCCCAAAGAACTGGGTTAAGTTTTAACCAAAACGTATTTCTTCTTTTTGTGGATACAAGCCAGAAGGGGTTTTTATTTTTTTAAATTTATTTTTATTAAGAAACTTTTTAAAATGTTTGTTTTTGAGAGACCGAGTGTGAGCGGGGGAGGGGCAGAGAGAGAGAGGGAGACACAGAATCCGAAGCTGCTCCAGGCTCTGAGCTGTCAGATCCCAGGGCTCGAACCCACGAAACACGAGCTCAAGTCAGACGCTTAACTGACTGAGCCACCCAGGCGCCCCTTTCCTTTTCTTTTTAAATAATATTATTTGGAGGCAGAACTCAGCAGCCTGATTTCTAGAATCTGGGGACGAGCTCCGCTCACATCCGAGTCCCAAGGGCTCCGGTGAGAGAGCGGTACGTCCAAGTCCGGCGAACGCCAAGCTGTCCCGGAGGCCCTTTCCCTGCCGGGGCGAGCTCCAGGAGGGCGAGACTTCACCTCCGCACCACCCACGTTCCGAACCTGAACCACTGCGCACACGCCGACCGTGGCAGGCCGAGGAGAGGTGCATGGCTAGGCGTTCCTGGGCTGCTTGTTGCGGGGAAGTCCAGCTCTCAGCATTGCTCCCAGAGGAGGAGCCCGCCGACCTGCCACCGAAGTCAGGCTGCGCCCGGGCCGGAGAGACCCCGCCTACCTGCCTGCGGGGGCCGCCCTGGCTGAGAGACCCAGACCTTCAGCAGCCTCGCCCAGGCCAAGCAGCAAGCACGCGAGCAGACCCGCTCCGACTGAGAAGCCCCACCCGTCTTGCTGCTGCTCGGCGGCCCCTCAGCGCCCGGGAGGTCCCGCCCCGACATAGAGACCCCGCCCACTAGCGGGCCTGCCCACGAAGACAAGCCCCGCCCCAGCCGGGAGTCAAGGCCCCACCCCCGCAGACAGGTTCCTGCCCCGATCGGGAGACCCCGCCAATTCCGCGGGGTCGAACCCGGCCAAGCGCGGGATCCGATTTGGTCTGGTCTGCCATCGTAGCCTCCCGAGGGTTGACCTTTGCCCTGAGCTCGCCCCGCCCCGTCTCCCCTCCCGGCGCCGTGGTACATCCGGCGCGTTGCGCTTGGCCCAAGATGGCGGCGCCCGTGTGCTTCCGCGGGCTCAGGCTGCGGGTGAGTGAGCGACGCTGGCGGGGTCCTGCGGTTCGTGGTCGGGGCCTTAGTCTCCGTGTCACGTGCTCCTTATCTCACAGGCGCTGTCTTGGAGCCGAGAGCTGCCGTGCTCCTGGTGCGCCCTGCACACGTCCGCGGTCTGCACTAAGGTGAGCACGGCCGGGCGCGTGGGCGGTGTGGCCGCGGCTTGGGTCGGTGGGTGATCTCAGTGTCACGGCCCCTCCCTGCTTCTAGAACCGGGCGGCCCGAGTCAGAGTGGGCAAGGGGGACAAGCCGGTGACTTACGAGGAGGCGCATGCTCCGCACTACATCGCTCATCGCAAGGGCTGGCTGTCGCTGCATACAGGTGAGGGGGCAGCGGGGGCCGCTGTGCTGGGGGCTGTGGGAAGAAGTTCTCGGCTGCGGCCTGTGACACAGCGTGAGATAAACACGTGCAAGAGGCTTCTTTCAGCTCCTACTTTTTCACAGGTTTTATTTCCAGATTTCATATTCGTGAGTTGTGTGCGGCGTGTGCTGTCACCCTCATTCTTAGACGGGGCAGAGCAGCGACCTCGCGTACTCCTCCTCCGCTGAGGTTGAGCGAGGCTTTGCCTTCTTGTTTCAGCGTCCGTGCTGTAAACAAGTGTTCTTTTTGAGATCTGCTAGTGCTCCGTTTTTACGATTTTGTGCTTTTCGTCGGTGATTCCACCGCCTTAAAATAGCCCAGATGCTGAACCGTGAAGCACAAGAAGGGTGTGACGCACATTGCAGAGAAAATCTGCACGTCGGGTGGGCTTTCTTTCAGGCATGAGTTACAATGCTGCTGGCAGAGAGTTCAGTGTTAATCGCCGTTTGTATTAAACAAGGTGTCTTTAAACAGAAACATGTGAAACGAAGTTACGTATTGATGTGTTGACCAAAATATCTTAATCAAGGGCATACAGAAACGTAACCCTGTATTTCCCCCAGGAGCGATGGTTCAATGTTCCCTACTTCGTTGTTCATGGTGATTTTATAGAATATAACCACTAGCTGATTAGGGTCAGCTGTATTTTCTTCATTATGAGGGTTCTCAGCTTTTGGATGTGTTGAGATCCATCTGTCTAGAAAACTTACTTAAAATACACATGACTGCCCTCCACCCTGTTCAGGTTCTGGTCCTAAGGTCTGGGGATGGGTGTGGATGCTCTAAGATGTGCAGGAGTTGCAGGAGCTATACTGAGAATCCACTGGTTGAGACTGTGTACCTGGCTGGTAAGAGAGCTCATGGCCCCTATCTCTGAAGCTGGTGGCCTCATCTCTTGGGACCAAAGGGTGGCCAGTGCTTCTATAAGGAGCCCAGAAAGAGTGTGAAAGGGCTAGACAAAAAGGATCATCTGGGTTTTGTGCCCTGTTAAGGCCTTGCTCTTCTATTTTGTAAAACAAGGATAACCAATAATATCTACTTCACAGGATTTGTTCGGGAATTTAATGAAATAATGTACTTTGAACCAAAAAAATTTTTTTTAAATATAATTTACTGTCATTGGCTTACATACAACACCCAGTGCTCATCCCAACAAGTGCCCTCCTCAATGCCCATCACCCATTCCCCCCCCCATCCACCCTGTTTGTTCTCTGTATTTTTTTTTTTTAATTTTTTTTTTTCAACGTTTATTTATTTTTGGGACAGAGAGAGACAGAGCATGAACGGGCGAGGGGCAGAGAGAGAGGGAGACACAGAATCGGAAACAGGCTCCAGGCTCTGAGCCATCAGCCCAGAGCCCGACGCGGGGCTCGAACTCATGGACCGTGAGATCGTGACCTGGTTGAAGTCGGACGCTTAACCGACTGCGCCACCCAGGCGCCCCTGTTCTCTGTATTTAAGAGTCTCTTGTGGTTTGCCTCCCTCCCTCTCTAACTTTTTTTCCCCCTTCCCTTCTCCTCTGGTCTTCTGTTAAGTTTCTCAAGTTCCACATATCAGTGAAAACATGTGATATCTGTCCTTCTTTCACTGACTTACTTCACTCAGCATAATACCCTCCAGTTCCATCCACTTTGCTGCAAATGGCATGATTTCATTCTTTCTCATTGCCAAGTAGTATTCCATTGTATATATAAACCACATCTTCTTTATCCATTCGTCAGTTGATGGACATTTAGGCTCTTTCCATAATTTGGCTATTGTTGAAAGTGCTGCTATAAACATTGGGGTACATGTGCCCCTATGCATCAGCACTCCTGTATCCCTTGGGTAAATTCCTAGCAGTGCTATTGCTGGGTTATAGGGTAGGTCTATTTTTAATTTTTTGAGGAACCTCCACACTGTTTTCCAGAGTGGCTGCACCAGTTTGCATTCCCACCAACAGTGCAAGAAGGTTCCCGTTTCTCCACATCCTCTCCAGCATCTATAGTCTCCTGATTTGTTCATTTTAGCCACTCTGGCGTGAGGTGGTATCTCAGTGTGGCTTTGATTTGTATTTCCCTGATGATGAGTGACGTTGAGCATCTTTTCATGTGTCTGTTGGCCATCTGGATGTCTTCTTTGGAGAAATGTTCATGTCTTCTGCCCATTTCTTCACGGGGTTATTTGTTTTTTTTGGGTGCTGAGTTTGGTAAGTTCTTTATAGATTTTGGATACTAACTCTTTATCCGATATGTCATTTGCAAATATCTTTTCCCATTCCATCGGTTGCCTTTGAGTTTTGTTGATTGTTTCCTTTGCAGTGCAGAAGCTTTTTATCTTGATGAGGTCCCAATAGTTCATTTTTGCTTTTAATTCCCTTACCTTTGGAGATGTGTTGAGCAAGAAATTGCTGTGGCTGAGGAGGTTGTTGCCTACTTTCTGCTCTAGGGTTTTGATGGTTTCCTGTCTCACATTTAGGTCTTTCATCCATTTTGAGTTTATTTTTGTGAATGGTGTAAGAAAGTGGTCTAGTTTCATTCTTCTGCATGTTGCTGTCCAGTTCTCCCAGCACCATTTGCTGAAGAGACTGTCTTCTTTCCATTGGATGCTGTTTCCTGCTTTGTCAAAGATTAGTTGCCCATACTTTGTGGGTCCAATTCTGGGTTCTCTATTCTATTCCATTGGTCTATGTGTCTGTTTTTGTGCCAATACCATGATTACAACTTTGTAGTAGAGGCTAAAGTCTGGGATTGTGATGCCTCCTGCTTTGGTTTTCTTCTTTAATATACTTTGGCTATTTGGGGTCTTTTGTGGTTCCATACAAATTTTAGGATTGTTTGTTTTAGCTTTGAGAAGAATGCTGGTGCAGTTTTGGGATTGCATTGAATGTGTAGATTGCTTTGGGTAGTATTGACCTTTTAACAATATTTATTCTTCCAATCCATGAGCATGGGATGTTTTTCCATTTCTTTGTGTCTTCTTCAATTTTCTTCATAAGCTTTCTGTAGTTTTCAGCATATAAAGCTTTTACATATTTGGTTAGGTTTATTCCTAGGTATTTTATGGTTCTTGGTGCAGTTGTAAGTGGGATCAGTTTTTTTCTCTTTCTGTTGTTTCATTATTGGTGTATAAAAATGCAGCCGATTTCTGTACATTGATTTTGTACCCTCCGATTTTGCTGAATTCATGTATCAGTTCTAGCAGTCTTTTGGTGGAGTCTTTCGGGTTTTCCGTATAGGGGGAATCGTGTCATCTGCGAAAAGTGAAAGTTTGACTTCTTCTTTGCCAGTTTTGATGCCTTTTGTTTCATTTTGTTGTCTGATTGCTAATGCTAGCACTTCCAACACTATGTTAACAGCAGTGAGAGTGGACATCCCTGTCGTGTTCCTGACCTCAGGGGAAAAGCTCTCAGTTTTTCCCCATTGAGGATGATGTTAGCTGTGGGCTTTTCATCTATGGCTCTTATGATCTTTAAGTATGTTCCTTCCATCCCGACTTTCTAGCAGGTTTTTATTTAGAAAGGATGCTGTATTTTGTCAAATGCTTTTTCTGCATCGATTGACAGGATCATATGGTTCTCCTCCTTTGTTTTATTAATGTGATGTATCACATTGATTTGCGAATGTTGAACCAGCTCTGCAGCCCAGGAATGAATCCCATTTGCATGGTGAATAATTCGTTTTATGTGCTGTTGAATGTGATTTCCTAGTATTTCATTGAGAATTTTTGCATCCGTGTTCATCAGGGATTCTCCTTTTTTGTGGGGTCTTTGGTTTGGGAATCAAGGTAATGCTGGCTTCATAGAATGAGTCTGGAAGTTTTCCTTCCGTTTCTGTTTTTTGGAACATCTTGAGAAGGATAGGTATTAACTGTGCTTTAAATGTCTGGTAGAATTCTCTTGGAAGCCATGTGGTCTAGGACTCTTATTTGTTGGCAGATTTTTGATAATTGATTGAATTTCTTCACTAGTTATGGGTCTGTTCAAATTTTCTGTTTCTTTCTGTTTGAGTTTTGATAGTTGTGGGTATCCAGGAATTTGTCCATTTCTTCCAGGTTGTGCAGTTTGTTGGCATATAATTTTTCATAGTGTTCTCTGATAATTGCTTCTATTTCTGAGTGATTGGTTGTGATAAATCCATTTTCATTCATGATTTTATCTCTTTGGATCCTCTCTCTTTTTGAGAAGTCTGGCTGGGGTTTATCAATTTTGTTTATTTTTTCAAAAAACCAACTCTTGGTTCTATTGATCTATTGATCTGTTTTTTTGGATTCTATATTGTTTATTTGTGCTCTGATCTTTATTATTTCTCTTCCCCTGCTGGGTTTCAGTTTCTCTGTTGTTCTGCTTCTAGTTCTTTTAGGTGTGCTGTTAGATTTTTGTGTTTGGGATCTTTCTTGTTTCTTGAGATAGGCCTGGATTGCAATGTATTTTCCTCTTAGGACTGCCTTTGATGCATCCCAAAGGGTTTGGATTGTTGTGTTTTCGTTTTCATTGGTTTCCATGTATTTTTAAATTTCTTCTTTAATTGCCTGGTTGACCCATTCGTTCTTTAGTAGGATGTTCTTTAACCTCCATGCATTTGGAGGTTTCTCAAACTTTGTCCTGTGATTAATTTCAAGTTTCATGGCATTGTGATCTGAAAGTGTGCATGGTATGATCTCAATTCTTTCATATTTATTGAGGGCTGTTTTGTGACCCAGTATGTGATCTATCTTGGAGAATGTTCCCTGTGCACTTGAGAAGAATGTATATTCTGTTGCTGCAGGATGGAAAGTTCTAAATGTATCTGTTAAGTCCATCTGGTCCAGTGTATCATTCAGGGCCGTTGTTTCTTTATTGATTTTCTGTCTAGATGACCTGTCCATTGTTGTAAGTGGAGTGTTAAACTGCCCCTGCAGTTACCACATTCTTATCAATAAGGTTGTTTATGTTTGTGATTAGTTGTTTTATCTGTTTGGGTGCTGCCGAATTCAGTGCATAGACATTTATAATTGTTAGTTCTTCCTTATGGATAGACCCTGTAATTATTATATACTTCCCTTTTTCCTCTCTTGTTACAGCCTTCAGTTTAAAATCTAGTTTGTCTGATAGAAGTATGGGTACTCCAGCTTTCTTTTGACTTCCAGTAGCATGATAGATAGTTCTCCATCCCTTCAGTTTCAATCTGAAGGTGTCCTCAGGTCTAAAATGGTCTCTTGTAGACAGCAAATAGATGGGTCTTGTTTTTTTTATCCACTCTGATACCCTATGTCGTTTGGTTGGAGCACTTAGTCCATTTACATTCAGTGTCATTATTGAAAGATATGGGTTTAGAGTTTTTGTATTATCCGTAGATTTCATGCTTGTAGTGATGTCTCTGGTCCTTTGTGGTCTTTGCAGCATTTCACTCACAGTGTCCCCCTTAGGATCTCTTGTACGGCTGGTTTAGCGGTGATGAATTCCTTCAGCTTTTGTTCATTTGGGAAGACCTTTATCTCTCCTATTCTGAATGACAGGCTTGCTGGATAAAGGATTCTTGGCTGCATATTTTTCCTGTTCATCACATTGAATATTTCCTATACTCCATTCTGGCCTGCCAAGTTTCAGTAGATAGGTCTGCTACTACCCTTATGTGTCTACCCTTGTAGGTTAAGGCCTGTTTATCCCTGACTGCTTTCAGAATTCTCTCTTTAACTTTGTATTTTGCCAGTTTCACTATGATATGTCGTGCAGAAGATCTATTCAAGTTACGTTCGAAAGGTGATTCGGATGCCTCCTGGATTTCAATTCTGTTTCCTTCCCCAGATGGGAGAAATTCTCAGCTATGATTTCTTCAAGTACAGCTTCTGCCCCTTTCTCTCTCTCTTCTTCTTCTGGACCTCCTATGATACAGATATTGTTCCGTTTCACTGAATCACTTAGTACTGTAATTCTCCCCTTGTGATCCAGAATTTTTTTATCTTTCTTTTTCTCAGTTTCATCCTTTTCCATAATTTTATCTTCTGTTTCATTTAATCTCCCCTATGCCTCTTCAGTCCTTGCTGTCACTGCCTCTAGTTTATTTTGCACCTCATTTATTGCATTTTTTTAATTCATCATAACTATTTTTTAGTTCCTTGATCTTGGCAGCAATAGATTCTCTGCTGTCTTGTATGCTTTTTTCAAGCCCAGCGATTAATCTTATGACTATTATTTTATCTTGTTCAGTTATGTTGTTTATATCTGTTTTGATCAATTCTTTAGCTATCATTTCTTCCTGGAATTTCTTTTGAGGAGAATTCTTCCATTTCATCATTTTGGCTAGTTTCCTGTCCCTTATGTGTTTTAAAACGTTGTTATGTGTCCTGCACCTGCGAGCACTACTATATTAAAGAGGAGTGATACACTGTCCAGGGCTTGGCCCTTCAGGAGGTGTTTTTTGGAGTGTGTTACTTGCTCTCTGTTGTTGTGACTTTGGTTACCTTATCTCCCTACTCATAGTGATGTTTTGAACCCTCCATCAGTTGTGCTTTGATTTGTTTGCTGAAGTAGCCCTTAATAGGAAAACAAACAAAAAAACAGAAAACAAAAACAAACACACAAACAAAAAAACCCCCAAAAACAAAAAACCAGAAACACCAGCTACAAGTAAACAGCAGGGTGGAGGTGGTGCTGATTGAAGAGGCCTTATCCCATACAAAGAAATGACAGGGACAGGGAAAAAGAAAAAATAAAAATTGACCAGACAGAGAAACTATACGGCTTAATCCAGAGAGAGAGAAAGGAAAATAAAAAAAGGAGGTGTAGAACATGTATCAAAAGAATAGATTAAATGTGTCTGCTTAAACAAACCAACAACCAGAGTAACCCGATTGGAGGAGGGAAGATATGAGAAGGAAAAAAGGAAGAACATATCTATATAATAAGAATTGTCTGAGAATTAATCCAGGCAGTGCAGCAGCACAGGTCTGGAGGAGCATCTATCTGTCTGGTCTTCAGCATCAAGCCTGCTCGAGTATCCAGTAGATTTGTAGTTACCCGGCACAGAGGGGCATGGTTTGGTGTAGGTGGGTCCCGCCTCCACTGGGGGCCCCGCTGTCTGATCCCTGAGGACCCACCTTGGTGGTGATGGGGAGAAAAATGGCGACACCCCAGTCTCTCCTCCACAGACTGGGTGTCCCAAACCACTCTGTTCGAGCCGTCCTCATTGTGCCACGGGTGCAAAAGAGGCAGTTTGCCCCGCTCCGCTGACTCCTGTGCCTCCCTGGTGCTTGGCTGGGATTCAGACTCCTGCTCCATGCACCCCAGTACTGGGGAAGTGCCGCTTGGCACTACCCGATATATGGTCTCTGGCTGGCAGGCGCAGGCAGTCTTTGTGCTTTGAGCGGATGTATGCCTTCTTCCCACAGCACTCCAGGGAGGGGATCGCTTTCTCCTACTGCAGACTGTGTCTCTGACCTAGCCACCAGTCTGGGGCAGGCTCCGCTCCTCCCCAGGTGCGTGGTCAGGGCAGCCAGCCCCCAGAGTAAGCCCCGCAGTTAGAGAGTGGATCTCTTCCTCCTGGTCCATGATTTTCTCTTGTCCAAATACAGTCCTATGCTTCCCCAGCCTCTGTTTCTCTTCCCTTTGTCTCTCTGCAGAAGGGGATCCCTCCGCTCGGTTCATTTTCTCTCTCCCAGTTCACAATCATGCACCTATGGCCTGTCAGTTTGTCCCAGTGGGTCCCTGGAAGCTACTTTGTCACTTTGCCTTCTGGACTCTTGGAGTTCAAAGTCCTTTGGCTTCAACACTGCTTTGTTTGAGAGACGAGGGAACTTCGGGTCCCCCTACTTCTCTGCCATGTTGGCCCCCCTGTACTTTGGACTTTAAAGTGGTACTCTTTTTATTTCACTTATGGAAGAAAAGAGAAGAAGCCAGGGTGGGGGGTGGAATTGAGTGCCAAGTGCTCTTGGATGTTACCTCCGGAGGTTTTTGCTGATTCTTCACGGTGCCCTTCTCTCTTCAGGTAACCTGGATGGGGAGGACCATGCTGCAGAGCGAACAGTGGAGGATGTTTTCCTTCGAAAGTTCATGCTGGGCACTTTTCCAGGGTGTCTGGCTGACCAGGTTATCCTGAAGCGCCGGGCTAATCAGGTGGAGATCTGTGCCCTGGTCCTGAGGCAGCTGCCTGCATACAAGTTCTACTTCCTGGTGGGTTACAGTGAAACTCTGCTCTCCCACTTTTACAAATGTCCTGTCCGTCTGCACCTCCAAACTGTGCCCTCCAAGGTTGTGTACAAGTACATCTAGCACAGTCACTTTTTTTGCATCAGGCTTGAGCCTGCCAAGGACAGGAATGTGTGGGAAAGGGGTGAAGTGGGAATGGGGAAAATGTATCCCTTGAGTGAACTGAGGATTCGTTTTCAAAGCTGCTGTTCAATAAATACTTTCCATGTTGTCTTGCCTCTTGGTTTGTCTTTACTCTTTAGAGAACTGGAATAGAGTCCTTTTGAGGGTGCTCCAAGGCTCCCAGACAGGCCAGGCCGCCAGTTGTTCGAGGTTTGGGTAACAGCTGCAATGCAATGATTATCTTGTGCCAATCACTTTATCAGGAACTTTACTGAAAGTTCTTTGTTTTCTCTCAAAATGGAAAGATCCGTTTTTGGTGATTATAAAATAATGTTGAGTTTAAATAATTTTAAACAATATATACATGTGTCAACCATGAAAGTTTCTTGTAATTCTCCCACAGAGAGAACGACTGGGTACAGTTTATTTGCAGATGCACCTCCCCCCTCCCCCCCGCCGCCCAGAAACACCCTAATGCGTACGCATTGTTTTATTACACAAGCTTTCAACAGAACAGCGACTCTGTGCCACAGACTCTTCTGAGTGCTCGGAATCCATCAGTGAACAAAACATTCTGTTCCAGGATCCCTGCCTCCATGACACTTGTGTCTCTGTGGAGGTGGGCATGACTCCAAGCAGGTGAGGGAGGTAGACCTATAGCTCAGTGGGAGAGAGCATTTCAGAAAGTGGCATTTGCAAAAACTGCACGTGGTGCTGGGTGGTGGGGCAGGAATTGCTGACCAATTTCACTCTGACTCTGACCTTGACCCTCACCTTGATACACTTAACCTTGAACTTCAACCTCATATATCCTACTCCCAACTCTGACCTTGACTTATTACCCTCTGATTCTACCCTAAAGCTCTACTCTCACTCCAACAGAAATGCTCTCTCTAGTCCTACCTACCACTTGACCATCACTCAACTTCACTCTTGCCTGAGGGTCTCAGTGGGATCCTCCTGGCATCATGTCTGACTCTGACACTGACTTTGATCATGTCCCTCATATAACCCTCTCAGTTTGAGTTTCTGAAAACATCATTCTAATGCTATCTGATCCTTACCGTGACCCTGACTGACCTCATCGTAACTCCCAAGTTAGAAGTTGCTTGCTTTGACTCTGACCATAATCCTGATCCAGATTCTTATGACCTTGACCATAAAACTGAAAGTCATTTAAATTTGACCCTATCCCTGATCTTCCTTCAGTGATAAAGTGGACTCTGACCTTCACCTTGAAACTCAACCATCACCCAGACTCTCCCTTGCACAGATCTGACCCTATTCTTAACCCTGATTGTAACCCTGATTCTAACAGTCAACAACCTTCGATTGATAAGACTGATTGTCATTCAGGCCCTGAGATACCTTCACACCCTGCTGACAAAACTCAACCTTGACCTGATTCTGACCCTTCTGACCTCCACTCTGACACTGACCATGACCCTGGATTTCATGTGAATTTGACCCTCACCATCCTCCTGATTCTCACCATAACACTGACCCTTACCCTAAAAGTGATCTAACTGAACCTCAGCTGGATTTGATCATGTCCCTGGCCCTCATGACCCTGATCAACCCCCATACTGACCATGAAACTTCACCTAACCCTGACCTTGACCCTGAACCTTATTCAAATCCGTAACTGACACAGGTCCAGACTGTGACCCTGATGTGCAGCCTTGCTTTGATAATCACCATTACTCACCCAGATCTTGACCCTGATCCAGTTTTTAATTGAAATGTATTTGACATATTGTATAAATTTAAGGTGTATCAACTTAACATGTACATCTTAAATGTATCAAGTTAACATGTACATCTTAAATGTACATATGTATCTTGATACATATCATGATTGCAACAATTAGCAGCTCTGTCATATTACAGAATTATTCTGTCTTTTTAGTTGTTGGAATAATGAAGTTCTACGTTCCTAGTAAGTTTGTTGATTATAATACAACATTGTCTATATTCACTGTATTGTGCATTGTATCTCTAGGGCTCATTTAATCTTCATTGTAAATTTGTACCCTTAGACAAAAACTGCCCAGTCCCCTTCCCTCCCTAGCCCCTGGTAACCACCATTTCACTCTGTTTTGTGAGTTTGGCTTTTTTAGATTCCACATATAAGTGATATCCTACAGTATTTGTCTTTGTCCATCTGAATTATTTCATTTAGCGTAATTTCCACAAGGTCTATCCATGCTGTTGCAAATGTCAGGATGTCCTCTTTTCTCATGGCTGAATAATATTCCATGTGTACCACATCTTTATCCATTGATTTGTTGACGGGAGGGTTGTTGTTTCCATATTGGCTATTGTGAACAAATACTGCAGTAAATATGAGAGTGCATATCTCTCTTCAAAATCCTGTTTTTATTTCCTTTGTGTATATACCCAGACGTGGAATCACTGGATCATTGGTAGGTCTACTTTTAATTTTTTTTTATAAACCTTCATATTGTTTTCCACTGTGGTTGAAACATGCACACCAGCAGTGTGAAAGAGGTCCCTTTTCTCCATGCCCTTGTCAGCAATTTTTTACCTCCTGTCTTCTTGATAATAGGTGTTCTGACAGGTGCGTGGTGATGTCTCATTATGGTTTTGATTTGCATTTCCCTGATAATGAGTGATGTGGAGCATCTTTTCATGCACCTGTTGGCTATTTGTATGTGTTCTTTGGAAAAGGGTCTGGTTCTACCCATTTTCCAATTTGGATTGTTTGTTTCATTTTGTTAGTAGATTCTTTGTACAAAAGGTTTTAAGTTTCATGGAGCCCTATTTGTTCATTTTCACTTTCGTCTCTTGTGCTTTTGGTGTCATGGTCAAGAAATCATTGCCAAAACCAATGTTCAGGAGCTTCTTCCCTACATTTACTTCTAGGAGCTTTATAGTACCAGGTCCTTGTGTTCAAGTCTTTAATCTACTCAACTGTAAGACAGGGGTCCAATTTCATTGCTCTCAATGTGCTCATCCAGTTTTCCCTACCTTATTATTTTTTTAATTTTTTTAAAAATGTTTTTACTTAATTAAACGTTTTTTAATTTTTTTAAAAATGTTTTTGAGACAGAAAGACAGAGCATGAGCAGGGGAGGGGCAGAGAGAGAGGGAGACACAGAATCTGAAGCAGGCTCCAGGCTCTGAGCTGTCAGCACAGAGCCCGACGTGGGGCTTGAACTCACAGACTGTGAGATCATGACCTGAGCTGAAGTTGGACGCTCACCCAGGCACCCCACCCCACCTTATTTGTTGACAAAAATGTTCTTTACCCATTGTGTGTTCTTGGCTTTCTTGTATAAGCAGGGGTTCAGTTCTTTGCCTTCTATTCCATTCCATTGGTCTATGTGTCTATTTTTGTCTGTATATGCAGTAACATACTGTTTTTATTAGTAAAGATTTGTAGTATAGTTTGAAGCCAGGAACTGTGGTATCTCTGGCTCTGTTCTTTTTTGCTCAAGATTGCTTTGGTTATTCTGGGTCTTTTTGATTTCAAAAAGATTTTAGGACTGTTTTTTCTATTTCTGTGAAAAATGCCTTTGGTGTTTTGATGGGGATTGCATTGAATCTGTAGATGGCTTTGGGTAGAATGGACATTTTAACAATACAAGTTCTTCTGATCCATGAACACAGGATGTCTTTCCATTTGTTTGTCTTTCCATTTCTTTGATTTCTTTCAGCAAAGTCTTGTAGTTTTCATTGTACAGGACTTCCACATCCTAGGTTAAATTTATTCCTAAGTATGTTATTGTTTTATATGCTATTCTGAATGGGATAGTTATCTTTATTTCTTTTTCAGATGTTTCATTGTTAGTGTATAGGAATGCAACTGATTTCTGTAAGTTGATTTTGTGTCCCACAACCTGACTGAAATCATTGATTAGTTCTAACAGTTTTTGGGTTGAGCCTTTCAGATGTTCTAAATACAGACTCATATTATCAGCAGATAGTGACAGGTTCACTTTTTCCTTCAAGATTTGGATGCCTGTTATTTCTTTGTCTTGCCTATTTGCTTTGGCTCGGACTTCTAATACCGTATTGAATACTATGATACTATATTAGGACTTCTTATACTATATTGAATAAGAGTGGTGTGTGTGTAAACATCCTTGTCTTGTGCCTGATCCTTGAGGAAAAACTTTCAATTTTCACCACTGAGTATACTGTTAGCTGTGAGCTCATAACATATGGCCTTTAATATATTGAGGTGTGTTCCTTCTATATTCAATCTGCTGAGGGTTTTTATGAAATTATGTATTTTGTCACATGTTTTTTCTGCATCTATTAAGATGATCATATGATTTTTTCTTTTCTTCTTTTATAATTTTTTAAAGTTTACTTATTCTGAGACAGAGTGCAAGTTGGGGAGGGGTAGATAGAGAGAGAATCCCAAGCAAGCTCTGTAGGGTCAGTAAAGAGCCTGATGTGGGGCTCAAACCCATGAAAATGTGGGATTGTGACCTGAGCCAAAATCAAGAGTTAGATGCTCAACTGACTGAGCCACCCAGGCGCCCCTCTTTTATTTTATTAATTAGATGTATCATATTTATTGATGTGTGTATGTTGAATGGTCCTTGCATTCCAGGGATAAATCCTACTCATGGTGTATAATTATTTTATGTGTTCTTATTTTTTTTTAACATTTATGTATTTATTTATTTATTTATTCGTTCATTCATTCATCCATTTATTCATTCATTTATGTATGTATGCATGCATGCATGTATGTATGCATTCATTCATTCATTTATTAATTTATTCATTCAATATATATATTCAATATATATATAATGCCATTTATATATATATAATAATTTATATATATAAATGCTATATATATATATATGTGAGAGAGAGAGAAAGAGAATCCCAAGAAGGCTCTGCACTGTCAGTGCAGAGCCTGATGAAGGGCTCAAACTCAGGAACTCTGAGATCATGACCTGAGCTGAGATCAAGAGTCAGATGCTTAACCGACTGAGTCACCCAGGTGCCCCCTTTATAGGTGTTCTTGAATTCAGTTTGCTAATATGTTGTTGAGTTTTTGCATCTATATTCATCAGAGATGATGATCTATATAGTTTTCTTTTCTCTGGCTTTGGTATCAGGGCAGTGCTGGCTTTGCAGGATGAATTTGGAAGTGCTTCTTCCCAATTTTTTGGAAGAGTTTGAGAAGAATTGGCATTAATTCTTCTTTGAATGTGTTAGAATCACCAGTGAAGCCGTCTCGTCCTGGGGGAGGTTTCTGTGTTGGGAGGTTTTTGATCACTGATTCAATCTCTTTATTCGTTACAGGTCTGTTCAGATTTTTTATTTCTTCCTGATTCAGTTTTGAAACGTTGTTTCTAGGAATGTATCCATTTCTTCTAAGTTATCTAACTTTTTTGGCTTATAATTGTTCAGAATAGTCTCACAATCCTGTTTTTCTGCAGTCTCAGTTGTAATATCTCCTTTTTCACTCTTAATTTTGAGTCTTTTCTGTTTTTTTCTTAGTCTAGCTAAAGATTTGTTGATTTTGTTTATCTTATTGAAGAAACAGTTCTCATTTATATCAACCCTTCCTCATCCCTATTTTACTTATTTCTGCTCTGAGCGTTATTATTTTCTTCCTTCTGCTAACTTTGGGCTTAATTGTTTGTTTTTTTTTTTCTAGTTCCTTGAGAAGTAAAGATATGTTGCTTATTTGAGATGTTTACAATTTCCTGATGTATGCACCTGTCACTTTAAATTTTCAGAGATGCTGTTTTTTGCTGCATCCCATACCTTCTGATATGGTGTGTTTCCTTTTTTATTTCTTTTGAGATACTTTTTTGTTTTCCTTCTGATTTCTCCTTTGACCTATTGATTGTTCAGGGTGTGCTGTTAGCTGCCACATATTTGTGGATTTCCCAGCTTGTCTCTTGTTGATTCCTAGTTTCACACCATTGTGGTAAGAAAAGATAGTTGGTACGATTTCAGTCTTGTCAAAGTAGCTAAGATTTGTTGTGTGTCCTGTCATGTGGTCCATTCTGGAGAATGTTCCGTGGGCACTTGAGGATAGTGTGCGTTCTGCTGCTGTTGAGTCTCATTAAAAAAAAAATAATAATGTTTATTCATTTTTGAGAGAGCTAGAGACAGAGTGTGAGCAAGGGAGGGGCAGAGAGAGAGGGAGACAGAATCCGAACCAGGTTCCAGGCTCTGAGCTGTCAGCACGGAGCCTGATGAGGGGCTTGAACCCACAAATTGTGAGATCATAACCTGTGCCAAAGTCAGACACTTAACCTACTGAACCACCCAGGCATCCCTGGTTCTCATGTTTTAATCCATGCAGCCATTCTGCCCATTGATTGGTGGCTTCAGTTCATTTATATTTAGAGTGATTATTTATATGTAAGAACTCAATACTGCTACCTCACATTTTGTCTTCTGCTTGTCTTGTATTTCCTTTGTTATTCCCCCCCCCCTTTGTTTCTGTCTACCTCTGTGAAGGGCTGGCTTTCCACAGTATGTACTTTGGTCTCCCCTTTTCTTGTTTTGTGACTCACTCTAGAGTTTTGTTTTGTTGTTACCATGTGGATTACGAAAAACATCTGTTAGATAAAATAATCCTTTTTACACTGATAGCACCTTATTTCCATTCCCTATGAAGTTTCCACCCTTTCACTCTTCCTCCTTTATTTTTGATGTTACAATGTACCTATTTTTGTTAATATTGTTTATTTATTTACTTTGAGAGAGAGAGGGTGAGCGCGTGAGTGGGAAGGGCAGAGAGAGAGGAGAGAGAATCCCAAGCTGGTTCCACGCTGTGAACACAGAGCCTGGTGTGGGGCTTGAACTCACAACACGAGTCAAAACTGTGAGATCATGACATGAGCCAAAATCAAGAGTCGGCCGCTTAACCGACTGAATCACCCAGGTGCCCCAAAATGTGCTTCTTTTTACGCTGTGAATTCCCTGAGGAGTTATAGTGGCTTCAGTTATTTTTAATGCTCTTTTCCATTAGCCTCCAAACTATAATTAAGTTGTTAACACATCATTCTAATATAAGAGTTCCCACTTTCTAATTGTGTTAATTTTTTACCTTTACTAGTATATTATGTACTTTCATTTGAATTTATGTCACTCATCAATGTCTTTTCATTTCATCTGAAGAACCCTGTTCAGCATTTCCTTCAAGGCTAGTCTCGTGGTGGTGAGCTTTCTCAGCTTTTGTGTGTCTAGCAAGGCCTCTATTTCTCCTTTATATCTGAAGGGTAACTTGGGTTAATAAAGTATTCTTGGCTAGCATTTTTTATCATTTAATACTCAATAGGTCATTCCACTCTCTCCTGGCCTATAGTTTCTTCTGAGAAATCTGCTGATAGCCAAATGGGAACTCCTTTGTAGGTTATTGTCTTTTGTTTCCTGTTTGCTTTTAAGATGCTTTCTTTATGTTTGATTTTTGACAGTTTCATTATAACGTCAAATATAATGAATGACTTTCCTTGGAGACGATCTTTCTGCATTCAGATAATATGGTGTTCTATTAGTTTCTTGGACTTACATGTTCAATTCCTTCCAGGTTTGGGAAGTTCTTCGTTATCCTCTAAATACATTCTCTGCTACCTTGTCCCTCTCTTCTCTTCTGGCACACCAGTTGTTGTTCTTATATTTGCTTTTCTTATCAGACACCATAGCACTTTTTACAAATGTTAGTTCTCTCTCCTGAATCATTCTCCTTCCCATCCCCAAGTCCCTTGTCATTTCTTCCATCTGACATTACCTAACCTATTACCTAACCTCTCTAATGAGTCCATATTGTTCACTGAAGTCTTCAACTCCAGAATTTCTGTTTGGTTATTTTTTAATATTCCAATCTCTTTGGTAAATAACTCCTTCTGTTCTTTAATTTTATATCTGAGTTCCTTGAATTACCCTTCTGGGCTTTCTTGTAGCTCGTTGAATCTCTCTGTCACAGATATTTTGGATTCTTTATCGGTTAGACTGCAATATTCCATGCCTGGGAGCTGGGTTACTGGAGAATTATCTTCTTTTTGTGATACTGCATTACTGTGATTTTTCACAGTGTTCGATGACACTATGATGCCAATTGTTGGCCGCCCTAATGAGTGTATGATGACACTCCAGTGCCTGGCATTGGAGGTAGTAAACATCTTCCTTAATTAAGAGACTATGTTGACTTTGTTACAGTTCAACCTGCTGGCAATTAGAAACCTTTCTTTTGTTTTACAGAAGGTGGCACTATTGCTTAAGTTTTTGGTTTCTCTCCCTGAGTTGGCTCTTAGGGCTGCAGCAGAGTGGGGACAGGTACCTGGGGCTTTGGGGGTGTCCACATCCTGGTAGGGGAATCCTGCCAGGGGGGACTCCCAGATGTCCATTGTCACATATCCTGCTGAAATCCTGAAGCACACAGCAGGAAACATGTTCCTCCAATGCCTTTTGTTATCCTCGTCTGCTGCCTCTTTCCTTTTCCTCCAATGTCGAGTCATGGACTCACTCACCACTTTCGCTTTCCACCTGCGCTGGCTGAGAGGCAGGTTGTCACCAGTATTGCCCTGGGAAGGGACCAACTCAAGTTCTTCCTTCTCCTCTGCCTCCAAACCCATCTCTAGCGTGCTTCAGTGGTGTGCCTGGTTTTCCCATCAGGCTGGCTGGGCTTCCAGAAATTGTCTCCAGTGAGTGTCTCCCTGTTTTGTAGTTTCCAGTTGTGCTTCCCCCAATTAACAAGTAAGGGTGGGGCAGGCTCCTCAACTTTCTTGGATCTGCAATCTCCTTCAAGGTCCTGTCCACTCACTTTCTGATGCACAGGTGGGTAGAAATCTGGGTGTCCTGGTGTGATGAGCAGAGGCACTTCTATTTGGTTATGAATGTCAAATTAGTTGTAAACAAAAGGGGAGAGGAAAAAAGGAAGACTTACCGTCATGATGCTGATGTCACATTTGGCCCTCATCCTGACCCTACACTCACCCTAACCTTGATCCTAAACACGACCTTCACCTTGAAAATGACCTGACTTTGACCTTCACTCTGATATTGACATTGCAGGTTATCCTTAACCTGCTTCTGAATCTAGCATTCACCATACCTACTCAGAATTGACCCTTACCTTCACTTTGACTCTGATCTATTCTCATCCTGAACCTGAATTATACCCAACTCTCACAGTAATCCTGACTCTAATGTTCAAATTGAGTCATAACTTGACATTCACTCAGGCAATTTACCTAAAACTGACCCTGAAGCACTGATTATGACCTTGACCCAGATCATGAAACTTACCCTGACCCTGCTTCCTGTGATGCCTACTTTCACACCAACCTTGACCTTTAGGGTGACCTTGACCCTCACCCCCTCCCCCACCCCGGACTCTGCACCTAATCTCAACCTGATCTGACCCTAGCTCTCATCTCCACAAAAATTTGCCCCTGAACTTGACCCTCACCTTCACTCTTGCATTGGTTTTCGATGGCTGGCATGAATTACCATCAATATAGTGGCTTAAAGTGACATGGGTGTATTTGTCACTGTTTTGCAGGTCAGAAGTCAAACCTAGGTCTCGCTGAGTTAAAATCAAGGTTTCAGCAGGGCTGCATTCCTTTCTAGAAGCATCTCAGATGCAGGAAAGGACTGTGAGCCATGGAAAGCAGGAGTCCTCCACAAGGTGGACAAGGCTAGCAAAGGGAATCTTCTCTTGAGCCTCCAGAAGGAACACAGCCCTGCTGACCCACACTAGACGTCTGAGCTGCACAGCTGTAAGATAATAAATTTCTATTGTTTCAGGCCACCAAGTTTGTGGAAATTTGTTCAAGCTTCAATAGAAAACTAATGCAGTACTCAACCTCTAGGTGTTAAAAGTCTCTTTTCTTTTGCATTTGTAAAACTAATGTGGATTGAGTCCCACTCAGTAGGAACATTGGCTTATGCCAGCATATTCCGACCCTCACTGTGTGTGGCCCCCTCTGTAGACTCGTCTACAGCATTCATCACACACTCTAATGGAGGAGTGACTTAATGGCTTTTCATTTAATCTCTGCCTCCCTGTGTCCCCAGATGGCAGGCTCTGTGAGGACAGTATGTGGCAAGGTGCACACAAGCACAGAGCAGGTCTTGGAGAACCCCTTTGCAGGGCTCCACCTGGGCCTCTGGTCCCCAGCTTTCCTTCCCATCCTAAGTGTAGCTGTCCTGTGTGACTCTTCCAGAGCTGATCTCTGCTAATGCCCTCCTTAGAGAAGGTGTGGCCCAGCTTTCCTGTCAGGAGGCCTGAGGAAGGGGATAAATGGGAGCGTGTGGGGTCCTGGGCCAGCACAGACACGGTTGTGTGTAACAGGTTGTGTATTCTCATTTCCCCAGGCTCTGCCCTGAAGGGAGCAGAGAGGAGGGCTCATGGGAAACCTGCTTGGGTCCCTGTCTCCCACTTGACTGTGCAGTGGTGCGTTGATAAATGTGTAATAACTTGCTCTCCCAGAGGAGGGCGTGGCAGGCCTCTGCTGGTTACTGTGGTGTAAACATTCCCACATGGGTGATTTCAAGACACTAGTCCATGTCCCTGAAAGTGGAGTTGGAAAGTCTGGGATGTCTTCTCTGGCACCAACCAATTCTCCAATTCTCTAATTCTCCAACAACAACTGGGAGACCAGCAATTCAATTCTGTTGTGACATTAACTGCTCATAGTTATCATCAGACTCCACAAGTTAAAGGGCTCAGGGATTGCCATGCCCAGTAGGCAGTGGGCTCAGGGTGGGGTTGGCAAGTTATGAGTTTCAGAGTCAGATTGACTTGGGCTGGGGTCTTGGCCCCACCAATCCATCCTCCTCCCACGAGCGGCTGTGACGAAAGTAAGAATGCTCAGTTTCTGGCAGCCACTGTGTTGGCAGAAATGGTGATGGGGAAGAAGAGAAATCGACCCTATCCTGCTGAGAAGCATCGCAAAGGCAGGGGCTGCCCTCACAGGACACTCTCACTTCTAGAGCTTGGTCTTCCGTAGTGCCCAACTCTAGGACCTTCTTCCTTGGGGGTGAGCTCAGCTCTTTTACCTGTGGGTCATTACCTTCTATCTCACCCTGTCTATGGCAATCTGTAGCAGAGTGCTGATGATTGGAGGACCCTTCCCATGCTCTGGACACATAGCCCTAGCAGACTACCACTGTCAGTGATATAATTTGCTTGTGGCAACAGTTGCAGCCACAGCATCCCTAGGGTGTGGCACAGTGCATGTGAGCACAGAGCAGATCTCAGAGAACCCTACTGCAGCGTTCCACCTGGCCTACACTGATTAAGACCATTGTTCATTCAGTGGACAAAGGTTTACTGAGTGATGCACCATGATCTATCCTGTGCTCTGAGGACACTAAGAGGATCCCTCTTGGTGGTGGCTATTGAGGAGTTCCACTGCACCATGATGTCAGCCTGTTACTAAGGGAAGGATGGCAACTTGACCTGGATGAGCCAAGAAAGACTCAGCAGAGAAGCCAAGCTGAGATTTGAAGGGATTTTCCAGGCAACAGGGGACAAGGCACCAATGTGGAAGGAAATGCGTGTCTATGAGTTTTGGGGAGGTATCCAAGTATTGGGAAAGCAATTGTGGAAACAGGTTTTATCAGGTTCCGCCTTCCTTTCAAAGAACACCCCAGTTGTGTGGCCATCTTTATATCCCAAAGTGGCTGCCTGATCATGTTTCTTGAAGAGGTTCGTATGACCTCTCAGAAAATAAATGTTGGCAAGGATGGAGAGAAACTGGAACCCTTGCATATTGCTGGTGGGAATGTAAAATGTTTCAGCTGTTGTAGAAAATGGTCTGGTGGTTTCTGAAAAAATTAAACATATACCAATTACCATATGATGCAGCAACTCCACATTTTAAAATTTAAATTCAAGTTAGTTAACATACAGTGTAGTATTGGCCTCAGAAGTAGAACCCAGTGATTCATCTCTTACCTATGACACCCAATGCTCACCCCAAAAAGTGCCCTCCTTAATGCCCATCACCCATTTAACCCATGCCCCCACCCGCCACCCATCCAGCAACCCTCAGTTTGTTCTCTGTATTTAAGAGTCTCTTATGGTTTGCCTCCCTCCCTCCCTCTCTCTCCCTCTCTCTCCCTTTTTAAAAGTTTATTTATTTGGGAGAGAGAGAGAGAGAGAGAGAGAGAGAGAGAGAGAGAGAGAGAGAG
>NW_024412445.1:326580-378454 GCF_014898765.1 Herpailurus yagouaroundi | reverse complement strand
AGAGAGAGAGAGAGAGAGAGAGAGAGAGAGAGAGAGAGAGAGAGAGAAGGGGCAGAGAGAGAGGGAGACACAGAATCTGAAGCAGGCTCCAGGGTCCAAGCTGTCAGCACAGAGCCTGACACGGGGCTCGAACTTGTGAACCAAGAGATCATGACCTGAGCTGAAGTCAGATGTTCAATCAACTGAGCGACCTAGGTGCCCCCTTCTCTGTTTTTATTTTATTTTTCCTTCCCTTCCCCTATGCTCATCTGTTCAATTTCTTAAATTCCACATAAGAGTGAAATCATTTGGTATCTGCCTTTCTCTGACTGACTTATTTCGCTTAGCATAATACACTCTAGATCCATCTGCATTGTTGCAAATGGCAAGATTTCATTATTTTGCATCACTGAGTAGTATTCCATTGTATACATATACCACATCTTCTCTATCCATTGATCAGTCGATGGACATTTGGGTTCTTTCCATAACTTAGCTATTGTTGATAGTGCTGCTATAGACATTGGAGTGCATGTGCCCCTTTGGATCAGCATTTTTGTATCCTTTGGATAAATACCTAGTACTGCAATTGCTGGGTCATAGGGTGAGTTCTATTTTTAATTTTTTGAGGAACCTCCATACTGTTTTCCAGGGTGGCTGCACCAGTTTGCATTCCCACCAGCAGTGCAAAAGTGTTCCTCTTTGTCTGCATCCTTGCCAACATCGGTTGTTTCCTGAGTTGTTGATTGTAGACATTCTGACACAGGTGTGAGGTGACATCTTATTGTGGTTTTGATTTGTATTTCTCTGATTATGAGTGAGTTTTAGCATCGTTTCATGTGTCTGTTAGCTATCTGGATGCCTTTAGTTTTATTGATTGTTTCCTTCACTGTGCAGAAGCTTTTTATCTTGATGAGGTCCCTATAGTTCATTTTTTGCTTCTATTTCCCTTGCCTCTGGAGACATGTGTAGTAAGAAGTTACTATGGCCAACGTCAAAGAGGTTGATGCCTGTTTTCTCCTGTAGCATTTTAATGGTTTCCTGTCTCACATTTAGGTCTTTCATCCATTTTGAATTTGTTTTTGTGTATGGTGTAAGAAAGTGGTCCAGTTTCATTCTTCTGCATGTTGTTGTCCAGTTTTCCCAGCACCATTTGATGAAGACACTTGTCTTTTTTCCCATTGGAAACTCTTTCTTGCTTTGTTGAAGATTAGTTGGCCATATATTTGTGGGTTCATTTCTGGGTTCTCTATTCTATTCCGTTGATCTATGTGTCTGTTTTTGTGCCAATACCATACTGTCTTGATGATTACAGCTTTGTAATATAGCTTGAAGTCTGGAATTGTGATGCCTCAAGGTTTGGGTTTCTTTTTCAACATTACTTTGGCTATTTGGGGTCTTTTCTGCTTCCATACAAATTTTAGGATTGTTTGTTCTAGCTCTGTGAAGAATGCTGGTGTTATTTTGATAGGGATTGCATTGAATACATAGATTGCCTTGGGTAGTATTGATATTTTAACAATATTTATTCTTCCAATCCATGAGCATGGAATGTTTTTCCATTTATTTGTGCCTTCTTTGGTTTCTTTCATAAGCTTTCTATAGTTTTCAGCATTCAGATCTTACCTCTTTGGTTAGGTTTATTCCCAGGTATCTTATGGTTTTGGTGCAATTGTAAAAGGGATTGATTCCTTGATATCTCTTTCTGCTGCTTTATTATTGGTGTATAGAACTGCAGCTGATTTCTGCACATTGATTTTACATCCTGTGACATTGCCGAATTCATGTATCAGCTCTGGCAGTTTTTTGGCAGAGTCTTTTGGGTTTTCCATGTAGAGTATCATGTCATCTGCAAAGAGAGTTTGACTTCTTCCTTGCTGATTTGGATGCTTTTTATTTAGTTTTGTTATCTGATTGCTGAGGCTAGGACTTCCAGTACTATGCTGAACAGCAGTGGTGAGAGTGGACATATTGTCATGTTCCTGACCTTAGGGGAAAGCTTTTAGTTTTTCCTGATTGAGGATATTAGCTGTGGGCCTTTCATATATGGCTTTTATGATGTTGAGGTGTGTTCCTTCTATCCCTACTTTCTTGAAGGTTTTTATCAAGAAAATATGCTATATTTTGTCAAATGCTTTAGTTCATCCATTGAAAGGGTCATATGGTTCTTATCCTGTATTTTATTAATGTGGTGTTCACATTGATTAACTTGCAAATATTGAACCAGATCTGCAGCCCAGGAATAAATCCATATGATCATGGTAAATAATTATTTTCAGGTACTGTTCAATTTGATTTGCTACTATCTTTTTGAGAATTTTTGCATCCATGTTCATCAGGGGTATTGGCCTGTAATTCTCCCTTTTAGTGAGGTCTTTGTCTGGTTTGAGAATCAAGGTAATGCTGGCTTCATAGAATGGGTTTGTAAGCTTTCTTTCCATTTCTTTTTCTTTTTTGGGGGGGTGGTTTGAAGAGAATAGGTATTAACCTCTTTAAATGTCTGGTAGAATTCTCTTGGAAGCCATATGACCCAAGACTCTTATTTGTTGGGAGATTTTTGATAACTGGTTCAATTTCTTTCCTGGTTATGGGCCAGTTCAAATTTTCTATTTCTTCCTGTTTCAGTTTTGGTAGTGTGTGTCTAGGAATTTGTCCATTTCTTCCAGATTGTCTAGTTTGTTGCCATATAATTTTTCATAGTATTCTCTTATAATTGTTTCTATTTCTGTGGTGTTGGTTGTGATTTCTCCTCTTTCATTTGTGATTTTATCGATTTGGGTTCTCTCTCTTTTATTCTTGAGAAGTCTGGCTAGGGATTTATCAATTTTGTTTATTCTTTAAAAAAAAAACCTCTTAATTTTATTGATCTGTTCCACTGTTGTTGTTTTATTGTATTCTATATTGTTTATTTCTGCTCTAATCTTTATTATTTCCCTTCTTGTAGCTTTGGGCTTTATTAGCTGCTTCTTTTCTAGCTCCTTTAGGTGTAAGGTTAGGTTGTGTATTTGGGACCTTTCTTGTTTCTTGAGATAGACCTGAAATGCAATGTACTTTCCTCTTAGGACTCCCTTTGCTGCATCCTAAACTGTTTGGAGTCATGTTTTCATTTTCATTGCTTCCATGTATTTGTAAATTTCTTTAATTTCATGGTTAACCCATTCATTCATTCTTTAGTAGGATGTTCTTTAACCTCCATGTATTTGAGGGCTTTCCAAATTTGTTCCTGTGGTAGATTTCAAGTTTCATAGCATTGTGATCTGAAAATATGAATGGTATATCTCCATCTTTTTGTACCTATTGAAGGCTGATTTGTGACCTAATATGTGATCTATTCTGGAGAATATTCCATGTACATTTGAGAAGAATGTGTATTCTGCTGCTTTAGGATGAAATGTTCTGAATATATCCCTCAAGTCCATCTGGTCCAGTGTGTCATTCAGAACCATAGTTTCCTTGTTAATTTTCTGCTTAGATGATCTGTCCGTTGTTGTAAGTGGAGTATTAAAGTCTCCTACGATAATGGTATTATTATCAACAAATTTGCTTATGTTTGTGATTAATTGTTTTATATATTTTGGTGTTTCAAGTTGGGTGCATAAATATTTACAATTGTTAGCTCTTCTTGATGGACAGACCCCTTAATTTTGATATAATGCCCTTCTTTATCTTTTCTAACAGTCTTTGTTTTGAAATCTAGTTTGTTTGATTTAAGTATCGCTACTCTGACTTTCTTTTGACATCCGTTAGCATGATAGATGGTTCTCCATCCCCTCACTTTCAATCTGTAGGTGTCCTTAGGTCTAAAATGAATATTTTGTAGGCAGCATATAGATGGATTTTTAAAAAAAAATTCATTCTGATACCCTATGTCTTTTGATTGGGACATTCAGTCCATTTCCATTCCGAGTGATTATTGGAAGATATGAATTTAGTGCCATGTGTTACCTGTAGATTTTGTGTTTCTGGTGATCTCTGGTCCTTTGTACTCTGCTGCTTTTCACTCAGAAAATCCCTCTTAGAATTTCTTGCAGGGCTGGTTTAGTGGTCACAAACTAGTTTTTATTTATCTGGGAAAGTCTTTATTTCTCCTTCTATTCTGAATGACAGCCTTTCTGGATAAAGGATTCTTGGCTGCATATTTTTCCAATTCAGCACATTTAATAGTTCCTGCCACTCCCTTCTGGTGTGCCAAATTTCAGTGAACATCTGTTACTAACCTTATGTGTGTACCCTTGTAGGTTAAGGACCTTTTGTCCCTGGCTGCTTTCAGAATGTTCTCTTTATCTTTGTATTTTGCAAATTACACTATGATATGTTGTGGTGTTGACCTGTTTTGTTGATTTTCAAGGGAGTTCTCTGTGTCTCTTGGACTTGGATGCCTGTTTCCTTCCCCAGATTAGGGAAGTTCTCAACTATAATTTGTTCAAATAAATCTTCTCCTTTTTTTTTGCTCTTCTTCTGGGACTCCTATGGTACAGATATTGTTTGTTTCATGGAATCACTTAGTTCTCTAATTTTCCTTTTGTAATCTAGTAGTTTCCCTAGCCCTCTTTTTTTTCCAGGTTCTTCATTTTTCCATAATTTCATCTTCTAATTCACCTGTTTTCTCAATACTTGCTGTCACTGTATCTAGTTCATTTTACATCTCAGCTATAGCATTTTAAAATTCATCCTGACTTGGGGCACCTGGGTGGCTCAGTCGGTTAAGTGTCCAACTTAAGCTTAGGTCATAATCTCACAGTTGGTGAGTTTGAACCCTACGTCAGGTTCTGTGTTGATAACTTGGAGCCTGGAGCCTGCTTTGGATTCTGTGTCTCTTTCTCTCTCTGCCCCTTCCCCACTCATGCTGTCTCTCAAAAATGAATAAATGTGAAAAAAAAAAAACTTAAAATTCATCCTGACTAGTTCCTAAGGTCTTTGATCTCTGCAGGATGGGTTTCTCTGGTGTCTTCTATGCTTTTTTTTTTTTTTTCAAGCCAGCTATTAGTCTTATAACTGTTGTTCTAAATTCTTGTTCAGATATATTGTTTATATCTGTTTTGAGAAAGTCTCTGGCTGTGATTTATTCTTGACCTTTCTTTTGAGGAGAATTCCTCTGACTTGTCGTTTTGACTAAGTTCCTGTCTTTTGCATGTTTTATTTTATTTTTTTTACTTTTATTATTTTCTTTTATTTTTTTAAACTGTTCTTATTTTTTATTTTTAAATATTAAATTTATTGTCAAATTGGTTTCCATACAACACCCAGTGCTCATCCCCAAAGGTGCCCTCCTCAATACCCATCACCCACTCTCCCCTCCCTCCCACCCCCCATCAACCCTCAGTTTGTTCTCAGTTTTTAAGAGTCTCTTATGCTTTGGCTCTCTCCCTCTCTAACCTCTTTTTTTTTCTTCCCCTCCCCCATAGACTTCTGTTAAGTTTCTCAGGATCCACATAAGAGTGAAAACATATGGTATCTGTCTTTCTCTGTATGACTTATTTCACTTAGCATAACACTCTCCAGTTCCATCCATGTTACTACAAAGGGCCATATTTCATTCTTTCTCATTGCCACGTAGTATTCCATTGTGTATATAAACCACAATTTCTTTATCCATTCGTCAGTTGATGGACATTTAGGCTCTTTCCATAATTTGGCTATTGTTGAGAGTGCTGCTATAAACATTGGGGTACAAGTGCCCCTATGCATCAGCACTCCTGTATCCCTTGGGTAAATTCCTAGCAGTGGTATTGCTGGATCATAGGGTAGAATAGAATAGAAACCCCAGAAGTAGACCCACAAAAGTATGTCCAACTAATCTTTGACAAAGCAGGAAAGAATATCCATTGGAAAAAAGACAGTCTCTTTAACAAATGGTGCTGGGAGAACTGGACAGCAACATGCAGAAGGATGAAACTCGACCACTTTCTTACACCATTCACAAAAAACAAACTCAAAATGGATAAAGGACCTGAATGTGAGACAGGAAACCATCAAAACCCTAGAAGAGAAAGCAGGAAAAAACCTCTCTGACCTCAGCCGCAGCAATTTCTTACTTGACACATCCCCAAGGGCAAGGGAATTAAAAGCAAAAATGCACTATTGGGACTTCATGAAGATAAAAAGCTTCTGCACAGCAAAGGAAACAATCAACAAAACTAAAAGGCAACCAATGGAATGGGAAAAGATATTTGCAAATGACATATCGGACAAAGGGCTAGTATCCAAAATCTATAAAGAGCTCACCAAACTCCACACCCAAAAAACAAATAATCCAGTGAAGAAATGGGCAGAAAACATGAATAGACACTTCTCTGAAGAAGACATCCAGATGGCCAACAGGAACATGAAAAGATGCTCAACGTCACTCCTCATCAGGGAAATATAAATCAAAACCACATTCAGATATCACCTCACACCAGTCAGAGTGGCTAAAATGAACAAATCAGGAGACTATAGATGCTGGAGAGGATGTGGAGAAACGGAAACCCTCTTGCACTGTTGGTGGGAATGCAAACTAGTGCAGCTGCTCTGGAAAACAGTGTGGAGGTTCCTTTTGCATGTTTTAAAAGCAGGTTATGTGTCCTGCACCTAAGAGTACTACTATATTAAAAAGGAGTCATACACTGTCCAGGCCTGGCACTCCAGGAAGTATTTCTGATGTATCTTTTGTTCACTCTGCTGTTGCATTTTGGCTGCTCTATACCACTGGTCAGTCCTCTGCAGAGCTCCTCCTGGCTTGCAGTGTGGAGTGTTTGGACCTTTAACTAAGTGTGCTTTGATTTGTTTGTTGAAGTAAGCCTGGAAAAAAAAGGGAGGGGGAAGTCTGGTCCCCTAAAAAGAGAAAAAGGAAAGGGGAAAAAGCAAACCAAACAAAAAATTGAAAAACCACAAGGCTCATTCCAAAGAAAGAAGAAGGAAAGAAGGAAAAAAGCCAGAGAAAAGAGAAAAGAAGGAAAAAGAAAAGAATAAAAAGTGTGATCAAAAGAAAGATAAAAAGAAATGACAAAACAAATCAGAAAATATGAAAGAAAAAAAGAAGAGGAAGGACAAAAGAAAGAAAAAAAAGAGAGTTGTCTGTTTGTGCCTAGGGGTGGTGGCTGTCCTGGTCTGGAGGAGAGGCCAGTTGCATTGGATCAGACTCATTCTTGCCCCAGTAAATAAACAGTTGCCAGGCACGGAGGGGCAGGGTGTGCTGTCAGCGGGTCCTGTCTCCACTGGCGGCCACTGTGCTGCTCTCTGAAGTCCTATCATTTTGGTGTGGGGACAAAAAAATGGTGTCACCCCAGTCTCCTTCACAGACCGGGGATCCCAACTTCAGCTGCTCAGGCAGCCTTCACAGAATAGCAAGGGCAGTCAGCTTGCCCTGCTCCAAAACTCTCCTCTGTCTTCTCCTTGGTGGACAGCTGGGATTCAAAATCTAAAGTGTTAGAGGACTGGCATAGCATGGATCCACTCCCCTCTTTCAGAATAGAGCCTCTCCACCCTGCTGATGAAAGGCCTTTGGCTGGTATCTGCAGGGACTTTTTCCTTGGGGATGCAATAAACCTTCTTCCCAAAATACTCTGGGAAGGGGACAATTCTTTCCCAGTGTGTCCTGGAGATTGCTACACCATGCTATGCACTCCAGGGCCAGCTCCCTCCTCCCCGGAAGTACTCACCAAAGCTCTGCTCTGGAGAAAGTTGTGCACTTCAAAACCTCAGAGTTTCATCTGCAAAGGCTGTTTGCAAAAAAGAACTGGCACACTCCTAACTTCTTGTTCCCCAGTCCGTGGTCCAGGGAGGTTTTCCTCTTGTGCTAACTCAATGCCGTGCTTTCACAACCACTCCCTCTCTCTCTCTCATTTGTCTCTCCCCTCTGTGGTGCTGCCATTTTCTCTCTCCCAATTCACATCCAAACACCTCGCTCCTGCCAAGGTGTCTCCCTCCAACTGTGGAGATCCTTCTGCTGCTCTGCAGATCAATTTCCTGGGCATTCCAAGTAATTGGACCTCAATACACCTGTGTTTGAAGGATGAAGAAAGCCCAGGGTTGCCTTACTTTTCCACCATCTTAACTCCTCCCCCCTAGGCTAGGATCTTTTGGGCAGGGGAAACAGGCAAAGTTGGGCATTTCTGGATTGGGGTCAGTTGGAAAGACACCCAGCTCTCTGAAACGCAGCCCGGCTTCCCTTCTTTCAAATTCCATGTGATGTATGGCAAATCTCGAGATCTAAGGCAGA
Source organism: Herpailurus yagouaroundi (assembly GCF_014898765.1). Taxonomy (NCBI): domain Eukaryota; kingdom Metazoa; phylum Chordata; class Mammalia; order Carnivora; family Felidae; genus Herpailurus; species Herpailurus yagouaroundi. The sequence goes on along the minus strand of NW_024412445.1, from coordinate 370,275 downwards.
ATCTTGTGATATCTAAATCCAAATCTTACCATATCTTGGGGACATCTTGAGGGAACTTGGCAGGAGTTGGAATTCCCTAGCCTAGTCTCATTTGGGCAGGGAAAATAGGCAAGGATGCCCATTTCTGGACTTGGGACTGCTGGGACCACACCAGCCCCCTGAAAAGCAGTCAGGCTTGCCTGTTGGCAAATCTCCAGTGATCTAGAGCAAATCTCATGAGATCTAAGGCCAAATCTAATGGGATCTCAGGTAACATCTCTCAGGAACTCAGCAGGAGTAGGAATTCCCTAGCCTAGCCTTGTTCAGGTAGGGAAAACGGGCAAGGACACCCCTTTCCAGATCTGAAACTACTGGGACCACACCTGCCCCACTGAAAAGCAGCCAATCTTCCTTTTTTGCAAGTCTCCTGTGAAGTAGGACAAACACACGAGATCTAAAGCCAAATCTTGTGAGATCTAAGATGACATATGGAGGGAACTTGGCAGGAGCCCAAACTCCCTAGCCCAGGCTCTTTCAGGCAGGCAAACAGGCAAAGATGGCCATTTTCAGATTGGGATGCCTGGGACACCACCCTCTTCCCAAATGCAGCCCGGTTTGCCTTTTGGAATACTTTGCGTGATCTAAAGGAAAATCTCATGAAATCTAAGACCAAATCGTGGGAAATCTGAGGCCATAATTCTGGAGATCTTGGGCGACATATTGTGGGAAATCTGCAGCTGCCAGAATTCCATAGCCCAGGCTATTCTGGGCTGGTGAGATAAGAAAAGATGACTGTTTCCAGATTTAGGACTGCTAGGACAAAACCCGATTCCCTAAAGCGCAGCCAGGCTTCCCTTGTTGCAAATCTTGTGTGATATAGGGCAAAATCTCATGAGATCTATGTCCAAATCTCCCTAGATCTTGGGTGACATTTCACAGGTACGTCCCAGGACTGGAATTCACTAGCCTAGCCTCATTCAGGCAAGGGAAACAGGGAAGTCCCTTTTCCAGATATGGGACTATAGGGACTGCATCAGCCCCCCCTGAAAAGCAGCCAGGCTCTCCTGCTGGCAAATCTCTCATGACCTAGAGGAAATATCTCACGATCTAAGGGAAAATCTCATGAGATCTAAGTTCAGATCTGGCAAGATCTCAGACGACGTATCAAGGGAATTCAGCAGGAGCCAAAACTCCCTAGCCTAGGCTCTTTTCAGCAGGGGAAACAGGCAAATATAGCAATTTCTGGATTCAGGATGGCAGGGAAGACACCTGGCCCACTGAAACGCAGACAGGCTTCCCTTTTTACAAATTTCGTGTGATGTGTGGCAAATCTTGTGAGTTCTAAGGCAAAGTCTCCCAACATCTAAGTCCAAATCTCCTGAGATCTCAGATGGCATGTCATGGGAACTCATTAGGAGCTGGAACTGACTAGCCTTGTTTGGGCAAGGGAAACAATCAAGGATGCCCATTTCTGGATACAGGACTACTGGACCATACCAGCACTGTCCGGCCCCCCCCCTCCCCCCCGCGAAAAGCATACAAGCTTGCCTGTTGGCAAACTTCAGCTACTGCCAAGTTCTGGCCAGATGTTACCCAAGATCTCCAGAGATTTGGACTTCGATCTCGGGAGGTTTTGTCTTAGTCTCGCGAGATTGGCTCTATATCACATGAGATTTGCAAAAGGATAAGCCTGGCTGTGTTTCAGGTACCAGGGTTTTTGTCCCAGCAGTCCTGGATCCAGAAATGGCCATGCTTGCAGGTTGCCCCTGCCCCAGTGAGGCTGGGCTAGGGAGTTCTGGATTCTGCCAAGTTCTAGCTAGATATCACCCAAGATCTCCTGAGATTTGGAGTTAGATCTTGTGAGAGTTGGTGTTAGATCTCTAGAGATTTGTATATGGATCTTGTGACATTTGCACTAGATCATGTGAGCTTTGCCATATATAATGCAAGATTTGTAAATAGGAAAGCCTGGCTGTTTTTCAGTGGGCCCAGTGTCTTCGCTGTTGGAAATGCCCATATTTGCTGTTTCCCTTGTCAGAAAGAGCTGGACTAGGGAGTTCTGACTCCTGCCAAGTTATGGTCTTATATCTCTGGAGTTCTCACAAGGTTTGACTCAGATCTCACAAGATATGCAGTAGGCGATCTCCCAAGATTTGGACATAGATCTCATGAGATTTGTCCTACATCTTGCAAAAGATTTGACAAAAGACAAGTCTGGCTGATTTTCAGGGGGTGGGTCTGTGGTCCCAGCTGCCCAGAATCCAGAAATGGCCATCCTTGACTGTTTCCCTGCATGAACAAAGTTAGGCCATGCAACTGCAGCTCCTGCTGAGTTCCTGCGATGTGTCACTCAAGATCTTGCCAGATTTGGACTTAGATCTTGGCAGATTTTGCCTTAGGTCTCATGAGATTGGCCTTCCATCACATGAGATTTGCAAAAAGGGAAGGCTGGCTGTGTTTCAGGGACTTAAGTTTTTCCCCAAAGTCCGAATCCACAAATGGCCATCTTTGCCTGTTTCCTCTTTGCGAACGAGGCTGGGCTAGGAGTTGAGGCTTCTGCCATGTTCCTGCTAGATCTTGTCCAAGAGCATCCGAAATTTGGGTTTAGATCTCGTGAGAATGGGCCGTAGATCTCGCGAGATTTCCCTGCTGAGATTTCGAGAGATTTGGATTTAGGTTTGCAAGATTTGCCCTAGATCAGAAGAGATTGCCAACAGGCAAGCCTGGATGCTTTTCAGGGGGGCTGGTGTGGTCCCAGCTGTCCTAAATCCACAAATGGCCATCCTTGACTGTTCTCTCCCTGAATGAACCAAGTTAGGCTAGGGAATTCCAGCTCCTACCGACTTCACATCAGATGTCATTTGAGGTCTGAGATTTGGACTTCGATCTCGAGACATTTTGCCTTAGATCTAGAGATTGGCCCAATATCATGGGAGATTTGCAAAAAAGGAAGACTGGCTGTGTTTCAGGGATGCGGGTCTTGTCCCAGCAGTCGCCAATCTGGAAATGGCCATGCTTGCTGTTGCCGCTGCATGAAAGAGAGTAGGCTAGGGAATTCCAGCCCCTGCAGAGTCCCCGCTAGATGTCACCCGAGATCTGGATTTAGGTCTTGCAAGACTGTGCCTTAGATCTCTCAAGATTTGCCATACACCATTTGAGATCTGTAAAAAGGGAAGTCTGGCTGCATTCCAGTGGGCCAGGAGTCTTCCCTGCCCATCTGATTCTGGAAATGCCCATTTCTGTCTGTTTCTTCTGTCCAAAAGAGTCCAGGTTAGGGAGCTCTGGCTCCTTCTGAGTTTCCGTGTTATTTCTCTAGAGATCTTGTGAAGTTTGGACTTAGATCTCACGAGAGTTGGCTTTAGATGTCTCGAGATTTGCTGTCTGTGATCTTGTGAGAATTGGGTTTAGATCTTGTGAGATGTGCCATACATCTGGGGAGATTTGTATAAAGTGAAGCCTGGCTGGGATTCAGGGATTTGGGTTTTGTCCCATGAGTTCACATCTGCAAATGGCCATCTTTGCATGTTTCCCCTGCCAGAATAAGCAGGAGTTCTGGCTCTTGCCATGTTCCAAGTAGATTTCATTTGAAATTTCTCGAGATTTGGATTTAGAGCTTGTGGGATTTGCCTCAGATCCCATACATCACTAAATTTTGCCATACATCACTAAAGATTTGTAAAAAAAAAAAAAAAAAAAAAAAAAAAAAGGGAAGCCTGGCTGCATTTCAGGGGGCCTGGTGTTTTCTCTGCTTACTCTAATCCAGAAATGCCCATATTTGCTCTTTCTCCTATCCCAAAGAGCCTAGACCTGGAACTTCCGGTGTTATATTTCCCGAGATCTTGAGAGGTTTGACTTAGATCTCAGGAAATTGGCCTTAGATCTGGAGATATTTGTTGTCTGAGATCTGACCAGATTTGGATTTAGTTCTCCTGAGATTTACCTTAGCTCACGAGAGATTTGCCAATAAGCAAGTGTGGCTGCTTTTCAGGGGGGTTGGTGTAGTCCCAGTTGTCCTGAATCCAGAAAGTGGCATCCTTGTATGTTTCCCCCGGACTTGGATCTCATAGACTTTGCCTTAGAGCTTGCGAGATTTGCCAATAGTGCTCGAGATTTATAAAAAGGGAAGCCTAACTGTGTTTCAGTGGGTTGGGTGTTTCCCATCCCACCTGAATCCAGAAATGCCCATATTTTCCTGATTTTCTTGTCACAAAGAGCCTAGGCTAGGGAGTTTTAGCTCTTGCTGGGTTTCCTCGTATGTCGTCCAAGATCTCGGGAGATTTGGTGTTAGATATCTGGACACTGGCCCAACTTCACATGAGACCTGGGGGAAAAAAAGCCTCGCTGCTTTTCAGTGGGCTGGTGTGGTTCCAGTATTCCCGCATCTGAAAATGTCCATCTTTGCCTATTCCCCACCTGAACAAGGCTGGGCTAGGGAGTTCTGGTTCCTGCCGATTTCCCTCGGTATATTGTCTGAGATCTCAAGACATTTGGACTTAAGTGTCAGGAGACTTTGCTTTAGATCTCAGTAGATTTGCCATATATCATGGAGATTTGTAAAAAGAGAAGCCTGGCAGTGTTTCATGGCCCCGGTGTTTTCCCTGATGACCCGAACTGTAAAACTCTGAAAGAGCTTAGGCTAGGGAGTTCTGGCTCCTGCTGAGTTCCCATTTTATTTCTACCATGACCTTGGGAGATTTGGGCTTAGATCTGGAGACAGTTGGCCTAGGTCATGCGAGATTTGCCATAAATCACATGAGATTTGTAAAAAGGGAAGCCTGGCTGTGTTTCAGTGGGACAGGTGTCTTTCCTGCTGACCTGAACCCAGACATTCTCATTTTTGCCTGTTTCCCTATCTGAAAGAGTCTAGACCTTGGGAGTTCCAGCTTCCACCAAATTCCTTTGTTATTTCTCCTGAGACCTTCCAAGATTTGGACTCAGATATCTTGAGAGTTGGCCTTAAATCTTACGATATCTGTCGTCCAAGATTTCGAGAGATCTGGATTTAGATCTCTCAAGATTTGCCAACAGGCAAGCCTGGCTGCTTTTCAGGGGGCATGTGTGGTTCCAGCCGTCCCAAATTTGGAAAGGGCCATCTTTGCCTGTTTTCCCTGGTGCAACGATGCTAGACAAGGGAATTCCAGCTCCTGCCAAATTCCCTCCAAATGTCACCTGAGATCTCCTGGACTTTGATTTAGATCTCATGATATTTGCCATACTTCACAGTGAGATTTGTAAAAACGAAAGCCTGGAGGTGTTTCAGTGGGCCAGGTGTCTTCCCATCTGATCTGGATCCACAAATGCCCGTATTTGCCTGTTTTCTCTGTTTGAAAGGGCCTAAGCTAGGGAATTCTGGCTCCTGCCACATTCCCCCCATTAAGTCCTTGGAGCTCTTTCAGATTTAGACTTAGATGTCGCAATACTTTGCCTTATATATCTCGAAATTTTTCATCTGAGAGATTGCAGGGTTTGGATTTAGATCTCACGAGATTTGCCCTAGATCATGGGAGATTTGCCATACATGACAGGAAATTTATAAAAAGGGAAGCCTGGCAGTGTTTCACAGGGGCAGAATTTGTCCAAGCCATCCTGAATCCGGAAATGGCTATCTTGCCTGTTTCCCTGCTCAAACTGGGTTGAGCTAGGGAGTTTGGCTCCTGCTGAGGCATTCCCTCAGTATGTCTTCTGAGCTCTCATAAGATTTGTACATAGTTGTCGAGAGACTTTGCCTTAGATCTTAGGAGATTTGCCATACACTGTGTGATATCAGTGAAAAGGGAAACCTGGTTGTGTTTCAGTGGATCGGGTGTCTTCTCAGTTGACCCAAATCTGGAAATGTCACCTTTGTTTTCCCTGTCTGAAAGAGCCTAGACTAGGGAGTTCTGGTTCCTGCGGAGTTCCCTTGATATGTCATCCAAAATATCATGATATTGGGACTTAAATCTTGTGAGACTTGGCCTTACATCTCTCCAGATTTGCCCTAGACCACATGACATTTGCAAAAAGGAAAGCCTGGCTGCGTTTCAGGGAAGCGGGTTTTGTTCCAGTAGTCCAAATCTGGAAATGGCCATCTTTGCCTATTTCTCCTGCCCAGACAAGGCTGGGCTAGGGAGTTCCAGCTCTTGCTGAGTTCCCATGATACATCGTTCCAGATCTTGGGAAATTTGGACTTAGATCTAGAGTGATTTGGCCTCAAATATCATGAGATTAGCCCTAGATCATCTGGGATTTCCCAACAGGCAAGCATGGCTGCTTTTCAGGGGGATAGGTGTGGTCCCAGCCATCCAGAATCCAGAAGTGGCCATTTTTGATGGTTTCTCCTGCACAAGTGAGGCTATGCTGGGCACTTCCAGCTCCTGTTGAACTCCTGACCGGTGTCACCCTTGATCTCTCGAGATCTGCACTTAGATCTCGCAAGATTTGCTCTCCAAGATCTCATGAGATTTGGCAGATCTCACAAGATTTGACCTAGATCACGTGAGATTTGCCAACAGGTAATCCTGGCAGCATTTGACAAGGGCAGGTGTTCTCCCATGAGTCCCAAATCCGGAAATGGTCATCCTTGTCTGTTTCCCCTGCCTGAAAGAGGTGGGCTAGGGAGTCCTGGCTCCTGCAGAGTTCCCTGGATATGTCGTCTGAGATCTTGTGAGATTTGGACTTAGATGTTGGGAAACTTTGGATTTCACAAAATTCGCAGTACATTACATGAGATTTCTATAAAGGGAAGCCTGACTGCATTTCAGTGGGCTGGATGTCTTTCCTGCCATCCTGAATCCAGAAATTGCCATATTTGCCTGTTTCCCCCGCTGAAAAGAGCCGAGGCTAGGGAGTTTCAGCTCCTGCTGAGTTCCCCTGTTGTTTCTCCTCAGGATATCTGGGCTTAGACCTCCTGCGAGTTGGCCTTAGATAATGGGAGATTTGCTGTCCAAGATCTCACAACATTTGGATTTAGATCTATTGAATTTTCCCTAGATCACATAAGATTTGCCATACATCATACGAGATTTGTATAAAGGGATGCCTGTTTTTCACGGGGATGGATATTGTCCCAACCATCTTGAATCCGGAAGTGGCCATCCTTGCCTGTTGCCCCTGACAGAAAGGGGTTGGCTAGGGAGTTTTGACTCCTACCAAATACCACTAGATGTCGCCTGAGATATCTTGAGATTTGGACTTAGATCTTAAGAGACTGTGCCTTATATCTCACGAGATTTGCCATTCAATATACTAGATTTGTGAAAACGGAAGCCTGGCTGCTTTTCAAGGGGGAAGGTGTTGTTCCAGATGTCCCAAATAGGGAAATGGCCATCTTTCCCAGATGGGATGAGTCTGGGCTAGGAATCCCATCTCCTGCAGAGTTCCCTCAATATGTTGTCTGTAATCTCTTGAGATTTGGATTTATATTTCTCCAGATTTGGCATTAGATCTGGTGAGATTTGCCCAACGTCATGGGAGACTTGCAAAAAAGAAGCCTGGCTGCACTTCAGGGGGCATGGTTTATTCCCAGTCATCCCCAATCCAGAAAGGAGCATCTTTTCCTGTTTGCTCTGCCCCAACAAGGCTAGGCTAGGGAATTCCAACTCCTGCCAAATTCCCCTGAGATGTTACCCAAGATCTTTTGAGATCTGAATTTAGATCTCATAGATATTGCATTATATCTGGCAAGATTTGCCATACATCACGTGAGATTTGAAAAAAGGGAAGCTTGGCTCCATTTCAGGGGGGTGGGTGTTGTCACAGCCACCCCAAATCTGGAAATGGCCATCTTTGCCTGTTTCTCCTGCTCAAACGAAGCTGGGCTAGGAGGTTCCAGCTCCTTCCTATTCCCCATGATATGTTGCCTGAGATATTGCAGTATTTGGTCTTACATCTCTCCAGATCTGCTCTAGATCACATGATATTCGTTAAAAGGAAAGCATGGTTGTATTTTAGGGGTGCAGGTGTTGTCCCAGTCATCCTGAGTCCAGAAATGGTCATCTTTGCCACTTTCCCCAAAAAGCTGAGCTTGGGAGTTTGTCTTCTGCTGTTTCTGCCCTATGTCGCCTGAGATTCCTGGTATTTGGAGTTAGATCTCATGAGATTTGCACTGGGTCACAGGAGATTTACAAACAAGGAAGCCAGGTACTTTTTTTGGGGGGGGGGGCAGTGTGGTCCCTGTAGCCCCCAATATGTAAATGGGCATCCCTGCCTATTTCCCATGCCCAAATGAAAGTGGGCTAGGGAGTTCTGGCTCGTGTTTAGTCCCATCAGATGTCACCCATGTTCTTGTGAGATTTTGCCTTAGATCTTGCAAGATTGGTCTTTAAATCAGATGAGATTTTCCAAAAGGTAAACCAGGCTGCTTTGAAGGGGAGGCAGGTGTTGTTCCAGCAGTCCCAAATCTGAACATGGCCGTCTTTGCCTGTTTCTCTTGCTGGAAAGAACCTAAGGTTGGGACTTCCAGCTCCTTCCCTGTGTCTGTGATATGTCACTCAAGATCTAGCAAGATTTGGACATAGGACTCATGAGATTTGCCATAGGTCATGCAAGAGTTCCCAACAGGGGAGTTGGGATACTTTTCAGGGTGGAAGGTGTGGTCCCAGCCCTCCTAAATCTGGAAATGGAAATCCTTGACTGTTTCCCTTGCTCCAAGTAGGCTGGGCAAGGGTGTTCTGGCTCATGCCCATTTCCCACCATATTTCACATGAGAACTAGTAAGATTTGGACTTATATTTCTTGACATATGGCGTCAGATCTCATGAGATTTGCCAACAGGAAATCCTGGCTGCTTTTCAGGGGGGCAGATGTGATACCAGGATTCCTGCATCTGGAAATGTTTACATACTTGAAAGAGGCTGGGCTAGGAAGTTCTGGCTCCTACCTAGGTCCTGCAATATGTCTCCCAAGATCTCGGGAGAACTGGACTTAGAACTTGTGAGACTTACAAACAGGGAAGTGTTTGAGTTCAGGAGCCCACTGATGCTGTGGGCCAGGCATAGGTTTGGGTGCAGGACCCATGACCCACATCTGCAGCTCTGTCCCAGTTGAGTAAATATCCTGATGAACTTCTGAATTCCTGGCTGAATAATTCTGTGCTGGTCATGGGCCCCAAATCCATTCTTTCTTCAGACCTGGGAGGTGGACCCCCTTAAAACAAGAGCCATGACTAGGGTTAAGGTTAGGTCCTGGAGGTGGCCGGGGCCAAATGCCAACAGTGCAGTGATCTCCCCAGAGGGTGGAGTTGAGGGTGCATGTTAGGATACAAGTCATGCTTAGGGTTTGGGTTCAGGTGCTTGCTGACTACCAACAATCACTCATCACTGCTAATGAGTACACAGGGCAGAGACATCCTTTGGCCAAGGGATGTGGCCACATGGGCAGCCTCAGCTCATCAATGTAGGGAGTCTTGATGGAGGGTCCACATCCTCTGGGAAATACACACAGACTGTAGGCATGAGGCCGGTGGGAGCTCAGAAATGCCCAAGTAATGGGGCTGCAGTGTCCCTGCCACATGGAGATGACACTGAGCTGGCCTTCTCCCCAGGTTCTCCCCCCTCCCTCACTCTGACCTCCTCAGAAGCCTGTATTTTTTGGGTTATTTGAAGTCAGGACTTGATGATGTCCTGGTGGCCACTGTCACAACCTCCTGCCTGCTGTGCTGAGGGACAACCTGTTGGCCATTTGGAGCTCCCTGGCACATGCCTCCCATAGCGTGAGCAATAGTGTGCAGCCCATGCCCTGTTGGGAGCACCCAGGATCTTCAGGAACTGTCCCTGTGGGCCGTAGCATCACTGATATGCTCCCTGTGACCACTTCCTGGAGGGGCGGAAGGGGCTGGCTCTGGTTGGGGGGTGAGTCACCACGTGGATGCTGGGAACAGGACAGACACTGACCTCACCCAGGGGTAGGTGCTGGGGACTCCAGAGCCTGAGGCCCCACTGGAATAGGAAATCTGGTTGAAACAGAGCCCTAGAGATGTGTGAGGAGCATGCTGTGAGAAAGATGATGTTTTCAGTCTCCAGAATTGTTTCTGGTGTTGTCCATATGACCTGTCATAAATTGTAACCCACACAAAATTATGCAAACAGTGTGCAAAGTTATGATGCAACATTTAGTTATGTATGTCCCGGGGGAACCACACACATAGGGAGAGATTAGCATTTACATAAGGGGGTCTTGCTTCTCTACCATCCTATTCTGGGAGACTGATCCAGGCAAACAGCTTTATTATTCATTATGAGAACTTCCTGAAAGACCCATTGGCTCTTCAGTGGAAAACACCCAGACAGTTTGGATGCTCGGATTCTGAGGGTCCTTTGGCTTGATGTTCCCTGGATCCCTGCCTGTCACCCAGTCCTAACTGAAGCCACCTTAACCTGGACATCTGATTCTCAGTGGATTCCAACCTCACCACCCCTCAGAGGCATCTATGAAACTCTGTAGCCTGCAGGATGTTTGGCTCTCCTCACCTGTGGGTGCTGGTGGGATATCCAGGCATCTGGCCCCTGATGCTCGCATGCATTTCAGGGGTGACTGGGCTTATTTCTCTACAAGTTTCTAATTTTATAGTAGATCAATATTACTTTTTAAATCATAAAACCACATGGATAAACATTGCCAATCACCAAAATGTCCCTAATGAAAATAAATCAAACCACAAAGGCTGAGTTCCAGGAGCCATCAGAGAACAGAGATGCAACCTTCCACCTGCAGATGCACTGTCTCTGAGTGCACTGACTTCCAGTGCACCATGTCCTGTGTCACCCCCATGGCTCTAGTGCTCCCTCCCACACCCCTGGATCTACCACAGTGTTGTTGAGCCCTGAGTCTTGTGGTCCTTCCCTCCTGTCCCCCTGCCCCTAGCAAGCTCATCCCCTGAAGAGCTCATGCATAATTTCAACCACTGTTTTGCCTTCCCTGTCAACTACACAGGCTCTGCAACCCTCCCAAGCTTGCATCAGACATCCCACTTTCATGTCTAGGTTAAAATGTATGCACAGGTGGATGAAATTGCTACCTTATGGATTGGGGACACATTCATGGTTTTCTCCACCATGTGTTGTCATCAAAGGAGAGTCATCCACACCTGTGGACATGGCACACTCTCTCCCTTGTTGTCTAAACCACTCTCCTTGAGGAGTGCACCCTGTTTCTTTACACTTCTCTTGGCTGATGACCTTGCTTTTAACTCCCAGTGGCAAATTAGTGCTGTGAAGATTGACTTTCTGCTCCCATATGGACCACCAAGTCTACCTCTGCATATTCCTGTCTGCCTCACTGGGAGCTGGCTGCCACCCCACACTCTGGGCATCTTGTCAAATCCAAGTTCTGAGTTGTCAGGCAGAGGGTGGGCATCCAGACTCCATGGTCCAACAAGTTCCTAGGTGAGGGGGATGCTGCTGGTGGTTCTGAGACCTCACCTGTAAAGCAAGAACACCTTGCTTGTGAACACCTACTTGCTTCCTTAGCATTCATTAACCACCCCCTACTTCCACCAGTGATTATGGGGGAGATGAGTCCATCCTCCTCTAGAAGTAGATCTTGCTTCTTGGGAGGTGGATTGGTCAGTGTTCTATCTCATCCTGATGGCCACACGGTTCACAGGTCAACATGGAACTTCTACAGCACAATCCTGGCCCTGAAAATGTCATAGTGAACTTCTGAGTTCTTCGCTGAATAATTCTGTGCAGGTCATGGGCCCCAAATCCATGGTTTCCTCAGATCTAGGAGGTGGAACCCTCTTGGAGCCAGGCAATGGGTAGGGTTAGAGTTAGGTCCTGGGAGGCAGCAAGAGCAGAACCACCACCAGTTCAGTGATCTCCCCAGAGGCTTGAGTTGAGGGCGTGAGTTAGGGTGTGGGATAAGCTTAGGGTTTGGGATCAGGGGGTGGCTGATGGTATGTTCCAGGCTTAGGTTTTGGTGCAGGATCCCATTCTGCAGCTCCATTCTGACCCTGCAAATGTCATGGCAAACTCCTGGGTTTCTTGCTGAATAATGCTGGGCCAGTCGCCGACCCTAAATCCATTCTTTTCTCAGACATAGGAGATGGACCCCCTTAGGGCCAGAGCCCTGTTAGTGTTAGGTCCCAAGAGGTGTCAGGGGTTCAACCACCAGCACTACAGTGATCTCCCTGGATGGTTGTGTTTGAGAGCATGTGTTTCAGTACAGGTCAGGCTTAGGGTTTGAGTTCAGAGCCTGATGATTGTGTATGCCAGGGTTAGGTTTTGGCTTGATCCACTTTTGCAGCACCATCCTGGTCATGTAAAAGCCATGATGAACTTTTGAGTTCCTCACTAATTCTTCACAGGTCATGGTCCCTAAATCTGTTCCTCAGACCTAGGAGGTGGAACCCCCTTCAGGCCAAGCTATGGCTAGGGTTAGGGTAAGGTCCCAAGAGACAACAGGCTAAATGGCCAGCTGTGCTGTGATCTCCCCAGAGGGTTAAATTGATGGTGTGTGTTAGGGTGTGGGTCAGGCTTAGGCTTTGGGTCCAAGGGCCAGCCAATGGTGTGACCAGGCTTAGGTTTTGGCTCAGGATATCCTTGTGCAGCTCCATCCCTGCTGGTGAAAATGTCATGGTGATTTTCTGGATCCCTTGCTAAATAGTCCTGGTCTGGTGATGGGCCACCAATCCATTCTTTACTCAGGCCATGGAAGTGGGTCCCCTTAGAGAAAGAGCCTTGGCTAGGGGTAGGATTAGGTCCCAGGAGGTGGCAGGAGAAAAACTGACACCAGTTCAGTGATCTCCACAGGGGGCTGAGTTGAGGGCACATGTTAGAGTGCAGGACAGTCTTAGGGTTTAGGATCTGGAGATGGTTGATGGTGGTAAGGTTTTGGCATAGGATCTCCTTTTGTAGCTCTATTCCAACTCTGGAAATATCATGATGAATTCCTGGGTTCCTTGCTGAATAATGCTCCACCAGTCATGGGCCCCAACTTTGTTATTTTCCTCAAACCTAGGATGTGGAATCCTGTTGGGGCCAGGCCATGGATAGGGTTAGGGTTAGGTCTCAGGAGGTGTCAGGGGCCGAACCACCAACCACTCAGTGATCTCTCCAGAGGACTGAATTGATGACAGGTGTTAGACTATGGGTCAGGCCTAGACTTTAGGCTCATGGGGCAACCTATTGTTTGGGCCAGGGTCAGATTTTGGCTCAGGATCCCTATCTACACCTCCATAGCAGCCGTGGAAATGTCATGGTGTAATTCTGGGTTCATCACTGAATAATTCTGTGCTGATCATGGACCCCTCTATCATTCATTCTTCAGACCTAAAAGATGGGCCCCTTTGAAGCCAGAGACTGGCTAGGATTAGGGTTAGGTCGAGGGGTGTGGCAGTGGCCAAATCACTAGAAGTGCAGTGATCTGCCTGGAGGGCTGAGTGGAGTACGGATGTTAGGGTGCATGTCAGGCTTAGAACATGGGCTCAGGGGCCTTCTAAAGAAGTGGGTCAGGGTTAGGTTTTGACTCAGTATCCCCTTCTGTAGCTCCATCCCAGCCATAGAAATGTTATGGTCTTATTCTGGGTTCCTACCTTTATAATTCTGTGCTAGTCATGTGCTCCAAATTCATTCTTTCCTCACATCTATTAGGTGGGCCCCTTAGGGCTGAGCCTGGGTGTTGTGCATCCCCTGAAGGGGTTGGGGCAGGTGGCTTTCCCATCCAGGGTAGCCCATGGGGCCTCACCTTAGATGAGAAGGTTTTCTGGCACTGGTTTCTCCCAAGACCATTCTTCATAAAGGAAGTAAGAGCTTAGAATGCCCTCTCAGTTCACGTGTGTGCAGGTCTAGAGCCTCCCAGGAGCTGGGAGCCAAGCTTTGCTGTGTCTCTCTGCAACCTCTTTTCTTTGGAGGACTTCTTGTTTTTGAAGTTTACTGCATCAGGTTCCTTCTCCTGATTTAGCCTCTGTGGGCCAGCTTGTTTCCCTGTTTAACACCTTTGGTTCATTTCATTAACTTATTAGTAGTGGGAAATCCAGGGTTCCTAAGCCATCTTCTTCCCCTACCCCACAGGCAGGCAGTTTCCCAGGAGCCCTGTGAAGGCTAATCTTCCCTGACTGAGGGGACTGGGGTCTCCTTGAAGGCCCTTGATTGCTGTTATCCCCAGACTCCTCCCTAAACATCACCACCTGTCCGTTTGGTCTCTGAGAATGTTCCTTCATGGTTACTTCCCTGTTGCCAGATTCCCTGTTGCCAGCCTGGACCCCAGAAAAAATGATGCAACCGCCCCTCCCCAATCCTGTTTAAAGAATAGAGATATTGGTTTCAGGACAAATTATTTACCCAGCTAGCAATGTAGAAGGTATTCCATTGTTAATCTGCCTTCTCAAAAGGAGGGATTTTGTTTGTAAACTTCAGACCCAGAAAATTGACTGTTCTGCCAACATGGGATAATTATCTGTCCTCCCTGAAGCAGAATGCTGTTTCTCTGGAGCCCCACCTAGCCATGTGCCTGTGTTGGACACCATGTGTACAGTGAAGCTAGAGGCCTCCAGAGGAGACTACGAAGAGCCTCGTGCAGACTCACAGGACCAGAGGCAGGGCAGTATGCACTGTGTCCAGAAGGGGTCAGGGGGGCCTTGACCAGAGAAGCCTCCAGGCCTTTCTCCCCTCTGCTGTGGTGCAGGGGGCAGAGCTCACAGGCTCACTGGGCAGTGCTCTTGCAGAGCATGGGACGAGGGAGGGCATGCAGCATGAGAGAGGTGCTTCAGGAGAAGCTAGTTCTGAAAGCCTCAGTCTCCTCCCTGTGCCTTCACAGTGGGAGAATGAACATTCACTCAGCATTGTGCCCACTGGGAAGAGGCACAATGGAGGTTCACCATGGAGAACCCTTTCTACTTCTGCACAGGGCACACACTGTCTCTTGTTTCTCTATTTCTCAAGAGTGTCCAGGCCCCTGGAGAATCTCTTAGGACTGCATTGTGGGATCACCTCACTAAGCTCAGAGTCCTCAGGCAGTGCCACCTGCCCTTCCATGCATGCCGTGCTGCCTCTGACACTTGAGCCCTGCATGCTGCCCACATCTAGGAAGTTTGAGAATTTTGCTAAGACCAGGTTGGGGAGGGGAACAGAACCATCATGCCATTTGGCCTGTGCCCTGGAGACACCTCACCCCCCTGCCTCATCATCTGCATGTTCTATGGGATGTTGGTGTAGGGGGCATCCTGGCTCAGGGTGACACATCTCAGGACAGTAGAGAGCAGGGTCTGGCTTAGGCTGGGGCCTGACCATGAGTCCAGGCAGTACAGAATGTTGCCCAAGGGGCTGCATGAACCCCTAAATCTTCTCCCCATGGGGACAGGAGGCATTTATTTGTGCATCCCATCTGCCCTCAGTGAGTAGTGAGCCCAAGATCAAGATGCCCACAGATAAGGTGTCTGTGAGAGCATGTTTCCTGGCTCCCAGACAGCACCTCTTTGCCATGTCCTCACTTGGGGGAGGGGTGAGCGAGCTTTGTGGGGTCTTTTGTAAGGGCCCCACTCCCATCCATGGAGGATCCATCCTCCTTAACTAAGTACCTCCCACAAGCCCCTCTCCTAGCACCATCATCTTGGGTGCTGGGATTCTAACACAAGCTTGGGGGGAACATGGCCTTTCAGACCATAGAGGTATTGCATCTCCAGTCTCACTGCCAGCTGTCTCACAAAGGGGTCTCCATCTTCCATAGACACTGCCTTTGGAAGTCCCAGATGAACCTGTCCTCTGTTACCTGCAGTCATGTCTTCAAAGCCACAACCTTCCTTGTAGCCTCTCTGTTGGGGGTCAAACTGCTGCACTGGAATATATTTCAGGTACAGTGTAGGCCAGGTGATCATCTGAACACTGAGGGCTGTGCAGGTATGCTGAGACAAGGCATACTTGTCCCCATGCCTGTCTGATGGAGCCAGTGTGTGCCATTTGCCCCAGGCCCTTCCAGGTGTGGGACTCTGGTCCCCACAAGCAGGAAAGGCTAATGTGACAGAGTGAGACTGGGCACATTAATGTTTGTACCCCTGGATTCAGGTAATGTGCTCCTCTGTCTCATCCCCTCTGTTTCTCACCGTGCCATTAAAATTTACTTAAAGAGCCTTGTGATTCCAGCATACTAGTTTTGTCGATGAGCCTGCGTGGTCCATGACCTCTGGGGTAGCTTGTCCAGCAATGCACCTGGCAGAGACAAAGCGGTGTCTTCACCACCTCATCCAGCTGCAGCTCCTCCCAGTGCTCCAGAGGTGGAAGGAGACTTCCTGCCTGCCTTCAAGGGACCGTGCAATTATGGAGGCAACTGGCCCTAGCAAACAAACCCTGTGTTCTCCTTTTGTGAGTAGGTCACAAAATCTGGGCTGGCCCAGAAACAACTGTTCTTCAGGGTCATCAACCTCAGGAGATTAAATATCACCTGGTTTGTAGGGCTGTAGCCTCTGTAAGATCAAACATTTTGGGTAACAAGAGTTAGGCATAGCCAGTTGCTCACATATGTGCATGTGACTATGTGACATGTGCGTGGATAACCCAGACATCCAGGAGACCCTAAATAGCCACATGACATCCAGACAGTCACTGTGATGGCGTGACTTTGCATGCAGGTGCAGCCCTCAGGCACCACCTCCTCACTGCTTGCTCTCTTCTCTGCTGTGTTCTAAAAAGTGAAGCTGCAGGATGCCTGGAACATAGACCATGGAAGGTAGGAGGTGGTTGCTCTTGCAGAAGAGGCATGCTGGCAGCAGTGACACAAGCAAGAGATGGGGAATCTGTGAGCAGCAGATCCAAGAAATGAAAAAGCCAGTATATGGGGCAGGGGGTGTCAGAGCTGCATCCTTGGGAAACTAATTGCTTTATGGTTCAATGGGCCATGGCCTGGTCTTGCAGACATGTGTGCCAAAGCCCCAGTTGGACCTGGGATCGCATGTCCAGGCATGTCTACCATGTGCTCGTCAGCCATAACTCAAGCTTGTATCCTTCTCACCTTCTGAAGATCAAGGATATCAGTGGTCCTTGCAAAGTACATCCTATGTCTTCACAAGTTTTCAAACATCACAGTTTGCAAAGGGATAACTCTGGGGACCTGGATTCCTGATGCAGTACTTTCTGACCTCAAGATGTCTATTCAGTGGCAACCTGGTGAATTTTGTAAATAGGGCCCATGTTTGTTAATTCAGCTGCATCAATGTTCGTAAGATCAAATAAGGTCCTTACATAATACATTAGTTGACATCAAATCCAATGAGATACTTCTGAAAATCTCAGTTGACCAAGAAGGCTTTTCCAGAAAATGAGTCCTGACTCATGGAGCAGCAACTCAAAGATTCATCTTGTAGTTGAGACCCTCCTGTAAGCTCCCCTCCCATGGCTTGTGTCAGGTCTCCTGCTGCTACCAAGTGGGGATTAGGCCAGGGTTGGCCTCCTTTCCATGACATTGTACTCAGCCTGGGCACAAGCAGATGGACGTCTGGCATGGAGGCTGGGACTGGGAACTAACAGAATCTGATCCCAGATGTGATTTCTAAGGGGATCCAGTATGCAGAGCAGAGCCACCAGGTACATGGGGCTGGTGTAGAGAGATGTCCATAGTTTTGGAACAACTCCTGGATGCCATCATCCCACCTCCTCCTGCCACCAGCAGATACTGAGAAATTCTATTACCAGGTGAGTGAGGGGCATCAGCCCAGGGATGTGGAGGGCAGCAGGTTTTTCCCAGCTCTGACTGCTCCCCACTGTGGGCCCATCCATGGCAGCAACAAGACATCTTTGGCCTCAACCACTGTTTCAGGAAAACACTTGAAAAAGTCAATCTCAGGGGCGCCTGGGTGGCGCAGTCGGTTGAGCGTCCGACTTCAGCCAGGTCACGATCTCGCGGTCCGTGAGTTCGAGCCCCGCGTCGGGCTCTGGGCTGATGGCTCAGAGCCTGGAGCCTGTTTCCGATTCTGTGTCTCCCTCTCTCTCTGCCCCTCCCCCGTTCATGCTCTGTCTCTCTCTGTCCCAAAAATAAATAAAAATGTTGAAAAAAAAATTAAAAAAAAAAAAAAGAAAAAGTCAATCTCAGCATTTATTTCCAAGGTTCCAAGCCACATCTGAGGAAGGAAAGATCGGCAACAATGCAAAGAGAGCTTCTCAGCCTAGTCCTGCTCACCAGCCCTGAGCTCCAGGGGTCCAAGGGTTGAGAAGGAAGGACTCATGGGGTTGGGGAAGACAGTCTCCTCAGCATTGACTCCACAGGGGTGTCACTTTCTTGGCTTATTCCCCTCCAGCCTGCAGATATCTAACAGAATATGTGGGCTTTCTGGAAACTTGAGGGCTGTAGTGGGTGGTGAGGGCATTCTAGGCCTGTGTTTTTGAGGAAAGATGCCACATGGTTAAGACCCCAGGCCTGGGTGCTCTGGGGATGGGCCCACTGTAAGTGTGTTCAGAGGTCATGACAATGCTCAGGGCTGTGTGGTCAGTGGTGGGCCTGGGGTCAGTGGGCCCCCTGCAATGCCCTTCCTGCACAGAGTGGGGCTTTTCTGTCTCTGTAACCCCAGTGAATGGCTGGGGCCTGTGCCAAGGTAGGCACTTAGGAGGTGTTAAAAATAGAATATTAGAACTAGTCCAGCCCAGTATGCTGCTCCCGCCAACCCACGCAGCTCTGGTGTCTCCCTTGATGCCTGCTTGGCATGATGTATCTGGAGGACCAGTGTCTGGTCAGAAGCTGTGCCCATCGGTGGTCAACAAGAATTCCTTGAATGACTGATGTGTTAAGGAACTTGTCTAATCCCAGCGTGAAGGGTGAGGAGACAGTTGTTGGTGTGTGTGTGTGTGTGGGGGTCAGAGTGAGTAGGGGAAGGGATTGGACTCCATGGCTGGAATCCCCCAAGACTCTGATACTTGGAGGGGCCCAGAGATGGTGTTCATGGGTAAGGCATGCACCTTCCCTCCCAGCCCATTTTATCCCTCTATGGCCACCTCTCAGAAGTCTTCATGGGAGGGGCCCCTTGTAGGTAACCTCTGATATGTCTGATGACCAAAGTGTCACCTGGATCACATACTTTGGCAAAGGGTTCCCAATCAGGATTCTGACCCTAAACCATGAGATGCATGTGCAAGCTTGGAACACCCCTCTCCAGGACAGCATCCTCAATCAGGACTGAGAAAAGGAGCCCCCTGTCGTAGAAGTGGGTGCTTGGTCCTCATGCCCTCAGAACAGGACCTTTCCCATATGCAAGGGAGGGACTTGGTGTGCTGTTGTCTATCACTTCCCCGCTGTCTGGTCTTTGCCTCTCCCCACAAGGGCCCTTGCAGGAAAAGCTTCTTGGGGTTCATCCCTTTCAATTTCTCTCTTCCTTCCCTCGTTGAGGAAAGTTCTGAAGCACATTCTCTTGTTCCTTTGTTAAACCATTTTTCAGAGTTGGAAACATCACCAGGAGATAGCTGAGCCCAACGTTGTCTTTGCTGATACTTAATCAGGGGAGCTCAGGAGGAAATCAGAACCACTGCAGGTTCTGCCAATGTCCTCACTGGAATGAATACAATCAGGACACCAGGGTTCATTGACTTCAGGGCAGCCCTGCCCTCCGTACTGGTGCTCCTCCTTCCTCTTAGCTGTTGTGGGTTTTTAGTTAGTTGTTGTGTGGTGTGTAAGATAGGGGTCTGGTGTTATGCTTGGGGCTGTCCAGTTTTCCCAGCACCATTCATTGAAGAGACTGTCTTTTCACCATTGCATATTATTGGTTCTTTTGTTGTGAATTAATTGACCACATATGTGTGGATTTGCTTCTGGGCTCTCCATTCTGCTCCACTGTTCTTTCTGTCTCTTAGCCCATAGCATACTGTTGGTTACTGTAGCTTTGTAATATAGTTTCAGATCAGGGATGTGATGCCTCCTGGTTGGTTCTTCTTTATACAGATACTTTGGTTGTTCATGGTCCTCTGTGGTTTCATGCACCTTTTAGGATTTTTCTAGTTCTGTGCAAAATGGTACTAGAATGTTTATCAGGAGGGATTACATTGCATCTGTACATCACTTTGGGTAAAATGACAATTATATAATATTCATTTTTATAATCCAGGAACACATAATATCTTTCCATTTCTTCATCTATGTCTTATCATTTTCATGGTATAGGTTTTTCATGTCTGTGGTAAAGTTTTTTCCTAATTGTTTTCTTAACTTCTTTTGATGGTTCATTATGAGTTTGTCCAATGTAATGATTTTTGTATCTTGATTTTGTATCCTACAATTTCACTGAGTTTGTTTATTTGTTTTAACTTTTGTTTTGTTTTGTTTGGTGGAGTGATGTGGTAGAAGATGGGAACTCAAAATGACATGTTTCTACCATATCCTAGGTCATTCACAATATCCACAGCATAGTGGCCATTAATATAATTCTACCACTGTGTCCTTTAGTAATATGTTGCATCTTGTGAACTGTGTCCAGGTAGGGTTTGGCCTCTATCATGAAGTTTGATGTGTTCACTTTTCTGGTATGTTACTAATATAGTTGTTTTGAGAAGTAATGTAGTTTCTATGAATTTCCAACATATAGAAAGTCTGCCATAGCAGAAGAAATACTCTTTATCTCTATACTCAGCTTCACCAGCTGTTATTTTACACAGTTGCCACTTCTTATGACGTACTTCTTTGTTTTTTACTCAAAACAGGATACCTTCCACAGGAACTGTCATAGAACTCTTAAACAGGGAAACTGTTATGGTTTCTTCATTATAATCTAATCCAGAGGCAACTTCAACTGTCATCACCTGCCCGAACTCTGTGACAATGACTCTTCCTGTTGTGACCCACTTTACTGTTCTTGAGACTTTCACTCACTTCACAACCATGATGGATTTAAAGATCACAGAGGGCTCCAATCTAGGCAGACTTTTCTGTGTGGCTTCTGTAATTTAGTATGTTTTCAATCTTCATTCATGTTGTGACATGTTTTAGTACTCCAGTCATGACTTTAAAACATAATAGTAACCATTTAAAACATTTTTTAAAAAGTTTTTTAAATGTTTATTTACTTTTGAGAGAGAGAGAGAGAGAGAGAGAGAGAGAGAGAGAGAGAGAGAGCATGAGTAGTGGAAGGGCGGAGAGAGAGAGAGAGACAGAATCTGAAGCAGACTCCAGGCTTTGAGCTGTTGGCACAGAGGCCAACACGGGGCTTGGACCCATGAACTGTGAGATGATGAACTGAGCCAAAGTTGGGGACTTAACTGACTGAGCTACTCAGGTGCCCCTAAAAGATTTTAAGTCTACAGTTGTATGCCACTAAATATATTCCCATTGTGCACAAATCACCATCTTCCACCTTGAGAATGTTTAAATTTTGACCAAGTGAAAGTCTGTGTGTATTAAACATTAACTCCCCATTCCCTTTTCCCCTCTGCCTGGCAACCATATTTTACTTTTTGTTGGTGAATTTGATCAAATTAATCAAATTATTTTGGATGCCCCAAACAAGTAGAATCTTATAATATTCTTTTCTGTGATTGGATTATTACCCTTGCATAGTGAATTCACGGTTCAGCCATATTGTGATATGAATCAGTACTTTAGTCCTTTGCATGGCTGGGTAATATTCCATTGTGTATACATCACCCATTCACCCTTTAATGGTCAGCTTAACCTTTTGACTA
Source organism: Herpailurus yagouaroundi (assembly GCF_014898765.1). Classification (NCBI taxonomy): domain Eukaryota; kingdom Metazoa; phylum Chordata; class Mammalia; order Carnivora; family Felidae; genus Herpailurus; species Herpailurus yagouaroundi. Next base: position 348,730 of record NW_024412445.1, on the reverse strand, counting down.
TTGTGCATGATAGGGCTATGAATTTGGGGGAAGAAATACAGAGTGAGTCTCTGCTTTCAAATATTTGGAGTATATACCCTGAGGTATATTAATTAATTCTATTTTTAAGATATTGAGGAACTCCCATTCAGTTTTCCTCAGTAGCTTCACAAGTTTATTTCACTTCTTGATATGTTGGAAGAACATTTCAGTTTATGGATTGACCCCATGTTGTATATTCATTTATCCTTTGTGGCATGTTTGCATGTTTTGTACCGTTTTCCAATTATGAATAGTATTTCTGTGAATATTTATGTTGGCTTTGGTTGTGATTATGGTTCTGGTTCATGATGTATGCATCATGGTGTATGGTTTATAGATTATGGTTTTAGGATTCTATTGTTTAATGGTGTACGGTTTTGGGTTTATGGCATATGGCTTTGTGGTCACACGCCCTTATGATTTCGGTGTTTTTGTGTGAGGAGGTGGGAAGAACAGTGTTACTGGGTTTGAGATGAAATATTTCCTGCCGGTGAGTGGACGAGGGGGTAAGCTGGTGGATACTTGTGTGGGGGGAGAGGGCTTAGGAGGTTCAGTGGGTGGTGTGCAGGGGAGCTAATGGGTTCAGAATTTGGAAGTGATGGTTTAAGGGTGAGTGAGTGAGGGTCTGAGAGGGTAATTGTTTAGGTGGTAAGGGGGTGACAGTATTGGGTGTCGGTTTAGAAGGTTTTGGGGATGAGTGCTTATTAGTTGAGAGATTAGAGGGATCAGGTGGTAATGGTTAGGGAATGAGGGTTTAGGATATGAGGATAGGAGTTAGGGTGAGCCTTGAGTCATTGGAGATAATGGTTAATGTGTTTAGGCTGGGGCGGTGGAAGATGCACAGAGAACCCGGTTGTCCAGAGGACTCATTAGGGAGAGCACTGATTAACTGGAGTTTGTGGGTTCCAACCTAGGGGTAGTGTTGGGGAAATGAATAAAGTACTGCACCAAAGATGGCCAATGGACTAAAACAAGCTCTGGTCTCTAGCTTAGAGACCCCTCTTCCGGGTTCTTCTTGCCCTGTTTGCCATGCACGCGAAACCCGTCACAGATATGGAAGCTGACAACTATAAATTACCCTTCCCCCCCTTCATTTGGGGCTCAGATCTTTGGAGAAAGGGGCTCCTCTGAGCCTGCCTGTGTTAAATAAATCTCCAATCCACGAAGATCTCTGAGTGCCGCTTGGTTTTTCTGCCAGAATTCCAGCCTGGTTCCGTAACATATTTGGTTCCCTGACCGGGAAACCCAACTACTCTGGCCCATTGTTGCCACCCGTTTGGAAGAATGGCGAGGCAGTGAGGGAGCAAGGAATCGTAAAGGAGAAAGTGCCCCCTGCCTGAATTTCAGCAGTCTCCTGTTCGGTCGCCTCCAGCGGGCCCTGTTTCACCGTTCTCACCGGATTCAAAGAGACCTGGTAGGTGAGGACCTGGACCCAACATCAGAACCAGTAAAGCCGGAGCCCCAAAGTAGTCAGGCCCACCCAAAAGGGTGGAAGGGGGACCTGATCACTCCCCAGAGACCTTAGTGATCTCACAGGTAGAAAATTTTGTGGGAGGGAATGTCATAGCCTGTGGTGTGTGTTTGTGTGTGTGTGTGTGTGAATGTGCGGCTTGGCCGCTTACCAGTCAAGTTGGAGTTTGTGGCTCCACAGACAGGCACCCTTAAGGTCCCCAAAAGTCTACGGAGTCTGAGTGGGCTCACCTGCATCACAGTGAAAGGCACACAGTCCAGGGCAGCATCAGATTAGACTCCAATCACAAGTCACAAAGCTGAGTCCGCTATGGCCAAGCCTCACCTAAAGTTTCCTTCAGGAACACAACCAGTGGAGTATCTGATTGGTCCTCTGAACTGAGGGGATACCCTCCCTTTGTCTGTCTCCATGACACCAAACAAGAGAAAGGAATTAATAATGGGGTCAAAACAGAGTAAGCCTATGATTTTAGAGGTCATGCTCAAAAATTTTAAAAAGGGTTTTTCAGGTGATTACAGGGTGAAAATGACACCCGGGAAGTTAAGGACCTTTTGTAAACTAGAATGGCCCATATTCAATGTAGGATGTCCCCTGTAAGGGACATAAGATGCTCAAGTAGTGCAGCGGGTTTGGCTGATAGTTACTGGGAACCCAAGTCACCCTGATCAATTTCCACATATCGACTCCTGGCTTGAAGTTGCCCCAAATCCTCTGCCTTGGGTGTGATTCATCCATAGTGAGCAGAGATAGGCAAAGGTTTTAGCTGCCTTACCCAGAGACTCACCCAGGGAACCAAAGAAGCAACCTATAGCTCCCCTAGTGTTTGCAGGAGACCCGGAGGAAGATCCCATATTTCTGCCACCTTATGACTCACCAGCCTCCCTCCCCCCTGCCCCTGTGCTTGAAACTCCTCTGTTTCTCCTCCAGCCCCGGATGTGCTGCCCATCTTTCCTTCCCTCCCGGACCCAGAAAACCCTCCCTCACAAGGACCAGTAGCCAAATTGCTCCCTCAGCCAGGCACAGATGCTTTCCAGATGCCCATCCACATCCGCAGGTACCAAGAGGCTCTCCTCCGGCGGATCAGAGCAGAGGCAGAGAAGCCCATGAATATGCCCAGCAGCAAGAGGATTCCCCCAGGGATTATTATGAGAGTCTATGCAAGGCTTACACCCTGTTTGCTCCAGAGGCACAAGAGAGCCACGACAAAAGGACGGGGAAGGTCTAGCCACCAAAAGGCGGGAGGCTCAGAACCTCCTTAGCAAGGGGTCAATGAGCCTACTGCAAGGAGAAAGAACATTAAAAGAATAAATGTCCCAACCAGGGAAAGTCCCAGAAACCCAGCCGACATCAGGAGGAACCTCGAGAAGGGGACCTTATTGGTTTGGCAGAGATAGAATCAGACTGAAGGGGACACTGACTCTCCCTCTGCTTAATAGATGTGAGGGATTCTACCTCATTTCCCAGATTAACAGCTATAATTGGAGCCAAGTGTGGTTAGTCTACCTCAGGATGGGGACTTTAAGGAATTTCCCAAGCTGTTGCTGAAACTCCATTTGTTTAGGGGAAATTCCCAGTCTTCTCTGGCCTGATGTGGACTCTGTATTTCCACTTTGGTGGAGAAAAAAACATGGCATCTGCTCCTCTGTTTGAGTTAAGGTTTTGAATTAGGTTTTCCTTCTCTGCCTTCTACTGGCACCTTGCCTCTTCTGCCCTCCCCTCCCCCTGCTGTTTCTGCATCAACTTGGGTGTGGTCTACATAACTGGTTCCTATACCCTCCTCAGTGCCTCAGGCACCATTGGCTCCCCCTCCCATCCTCAAGGTTAAGGAGTAAAGTGCGCCTTCTTGGACATCTAGGTCTTTTCCAAATAGAATGAATTGCTAAAGCTTTGATTACTGAACATAGGTTTGTGTTTTTAACTTCTTTTTGCCGAGAAATTAAGGCTATTTGGACCTATTGGAAAACATGCTTTGTACTTAATTGGTTGATGAATTAGCCATCTAAAAAAAATTCTGGTGTAAACGCCTCTCAGTTGGTTACTAAGTCCTCAATTGGAAACTAAGGTTTCCTAAGAGTTAAAATTCTGCTAAGTGTACTTAAGACTGATGGAAATAAGAAAAGCAACCCTGTATGTAGGAAAGTAGGAGGTATGTAAGAAAGATACAAGGAATGGAAATACATTTTTGTTGAGGGTAGAGGAAGGTAATTTTGTTCTAAATGAGACTGGTTATTTGGAGAGAAATGGCTTCGGGACAAAGTTTGAAGGCAAAGCAAAGTTGTAGAAGGTTCATGAAGGGAAATCCCAAGGAATTTTATGTGTGCTCAGGATGGACTAAGGTTGAGATGAATGGAATTTTAAAAGTACACTGGTATAAGGTTGAAATTCTCCTTTTCTCTCTGCTCAAATGACAAAGTTTTCTTGGACTGCTGATCTGCTCTTGATAAGACAATGCAAACAAAGGTTTGTCTTCCGGGAAAACCAAAGTTTTAGGTTTCATCTTTATCAGGTTTTTGATTACTTAGTTAAAACTTCTCAATGTTAAAGGAGCTAGGTTTTGGGAAGGACTATATAATGCTATACATTCACCTTTTGGATCTTTTATTGCCACCTTGGTTGAATAAATAAAGTTTTAAGATTTGTAATGATCTGCAAACCTATTTAGGCTGTACTTATAACTTCCTAAGGTTTTAACAAATTTCTCAGGGTTTAAATGGTAAATGAAGGCTTTTTGACCAATTAGGCCCTTTTATTTGGGATGCTAAGTTACTTGGAAAAGCACTGTCGCACAATGGTAAACCTTAGGTTGTATTGCACAGGTAAATGTTGTAACTGCCCAAATATATATGCAATTCCTAAAGTTTTAATGTTTTGGTATACAATCATCACTTAATATTCTGATTACTTGAAGTGTTATGTGTCACAGAAATAACCGAATTTCTTTGTCAATTGCATCATAATGAACTCTCACCAGATCTTTAACAATGTCTATTTCTGAGATTTTGTCATTTATAATTGTTCTTATTCTCTCACAAAACGTGTTTCTTCTTCAAGGAGTTTTATAAAAAGGACTTTGGGGACAAATATAGGTATTTGATATCTTTAAGATTAATATTAAAATGGGTAAGAATTTCCAGAACTAAAAAGCTGCATTCAGATTGAACAAGAATTAGAAACATGGGGTTAAATGAATTGAGGAAGATTATAGTTTTGTGATTCTTGTTGAAAATATTGCTGGTTCTCTAATGTTTGCTCTTTCAGATTAAGGAAACCTTCTCTCAAGATATCTATGATATACAGAAATGTCATAAAGTATTCATTTGTAAACTGAAGCATTTATCTTTTCTCTCTGCATAACTCCCCTGAAATTCAAAAACTCTCAATGAGTATTTTTTCTTTCATGGAAATTACAGTGGTTTGCATAAGTTCAGTAAGAATCTGTTCATCTTGTAACAGGTCACCATTGGAAATACTGGTTATTTTACCAAGGCTTTGACTGGAATGTCATATTTGAGAGTGACATTCATAGGCTCAGATATGACCAGACAGCTTTAAGGAACTAAGGTTGTGAAACATGGAGCCATAAAACCCCTTGGAAATGTTGGCCTGATACCTTGCTTACAGAGTTCTCAGCAGCCTCACCAGGTGAATAAAGAAGGTCACTTTCTGGCAGGTGTAGGAACCTCAGGATATCTTGGGGACCTTGTGAAGAGGAATTCGCTCAATTCTACAGGTATTGAAGGCCTGTCTGATAGCAAGTATTTGGCTTGGCTTCTAGCCTGAAGAGGCTACTAAAAGTTCAATGCGGTTCCAGCAAAGCAAACTTTAAAAGATCCTCATGATCAATTGCTATTCTTGCTGAGCTTATGTAAATAATTACATAAGCTTTGTTTGTTAAGCAGGTTTGTTAAGACTGGACTTGTTCTACAAATGCATTGGTCTCAATTTGGCTATCTCTGGAAAGGGGGGGGGCGTTTAGAGAGAAGAACTGTGTTTCAACAATGCACTGTTATGGATGTTAAATTCTAGTTCTGATTGTCTTTAAATTTTTTTTAAACGTTTATTTATCTTTGAGACAGAGAGAGAGAGACAGAGCATGAATGGGGAGGGTCAGAGAGGGGGAGACACAGAATCTGAAACAGGCTCCAGGCTCTGAGCTGTCAGCACAGAGCCTGACGCGGGGCTCAAACTCACGGACCGCGAGATCATGACATGAGCCGAAGTTGGCCGCTTAACCAACTGAGCCACCCAGGCGCCCCTGATTGTCTTTAAATGTTTGTTGCCTACACTAGACAACTTGAGGTAAACTTCAGAAAAATTGTCACAGTATTTCATGTATAGACAATCTTCTGTGCTTGTTATTCTGTGGGGATAATAATAAGACCCCATGGACATATGATTATTTAAACAACTGGAAAACAGGATGGATCTCTAAATATGCAAACCATATCTTCCCTAAACCTGATCTGACAGTTACCAGAAACCCACCCCTTTCGAGTACTTGGAGGTGGACTTTACAGACATACAACCAAATAGAGGATTCAGTTTCAGGTATCACCCCATGTGTCCATCACTCTAGGGTTAAGGCCAACTCAGAGGAACCCTCAACCTGGTGAAGTGATCCAGATCTGGTCAACCCACTTAAACTGACCCTAAAAAAGACACTGTCCCCTGAGATCTCCAGCCCTGCTCCAGCCACACCCCAGAAGCTGGCTGGCCTGTGCACAGCAGAAGCTTGAGGAACCAATGTGTGGACCAAGCCCAGGGGTTCAGATGCAACTGTGCCATCCCTTGCCCCTTACCAGTGTCATAGCCCTGATCTTCCTTCTTGCTGTTGGGCTAATAGAGACTGCAGCAACAAGCTGGACATGGAACGGATGGCAGACTCCCTGGGAGCCTGACAAAGCCAAATAAACACCCTGGCAGCAGTGTCCCTTCAAAATAGGAGAGCCCTAGACCTCCTCACTTCAGAAAAAGGAGGGACTTGTATCTTTCTGGGGGGGAATGTGGCTATTTTTAAACCAATCAGGAATAGTCAGGACTAAGGTTAAGGAACTCAAAGAAAGAATTCAATGTAGACAACAGGAAAACATCAGTCAGTGGGGAGGATGGCATCTCACAGACTGGGCATCCTGGCTCCCTTCGCTGGCAGGGCCCCTCCTTTCCATAATTTTACTTGTGACCATTGGCCCCTGTATATTAAATACCCTGGTACATTTTATTGAAAACACTGCCGCTCGCCAAACTGCAGCATGTACCTTAGCCCTCTGAGGGTACCAACCCCTAGAGCTAAAAAGTGATGCCTAATAAAAGATTTTTAAAAAGGCATCAAAGGGGGGAATGTTGGGAAAATGAATAAAGTTTTACACCATAAGATGGCCAACAGGACTAAAAGAAGCTCTGGTCTCTAGCTTAGAGACCCCTCTTCTGGGTTCTTCTTGCCCTGTTTGCCATGCACGTGAAACACTGCCACAGATATGGGAGCTGACAACTATAAATTACCCTTCCTCCCCTCCATTCGGGGCTCAGATCTTTGGAGAAAGGGTGGCCTCTGAGCCCGCCGGTGTTAAATCTCCGATCCACCAAGACACAGGAAAAGACAACAAAATAAGTTTCATGTTATGGGAAAGAGAAGCTATGTTTATATAACCTGAGCTGAAGATATATATATATATACATATATAACCTTTGGTAATTTTCCTTCAGTCCATTACTGTTATTTGAAGAGAGATTCGAGGCATTCCACTGGTTCACAGGAATAAGAAGATGTGTCAGCTTGCATACTAGATTCCTGTGAAGAAGGTTCAGGTTTAATTCTTGATATGTGAGTGCATTAAGAATGGCCTTCTAGGGGAGCCTGGGTGGCTCAGTCGGTTAAGCGTCGGACTTCAGCTCAGGTCACGATCTCGTGGTCCGTGAGTTCGAGCCCCACGTCGGGCTCTGGGCTGATGGCTCAGAGCCTGGAGCCTGCTTCCAATTCTGTGTCTCCCTCTCTCTCTGCCCCTCCCCTGTTCATGCTCTGTCTCTCTCTGTCTCAAAAATAAATAAACGTTAAAAAATTTTTTTAAAAAAGAATGGCCTTCTAATTTTACTATAGTGGAAGTGCATCATACAATCCAGTAAGGGGACCTTCCATTTTGGAGTTAAAACCCCTACTGTATTAGACTTCCAATCCTTTAAATACATCATGTCTCCTCGGTTTATAAGGGGTGGATTTCTAGTAACTGTAAGATCAGGTTCAGGAAGGCTATGACTTGCATATTCATTTAGAGATGTATCCGTTAACCTGGCCTCAAGTGAATAATTAAATAAAGCACTATATCTATCTATTGATAGGGCTACAGTGAGAAAAGACTTTCCATATGCAATTATTGGAGGAGTCCGTCCCATTTTTAGTTGTTTAAGCAATCATATGCCCATGGGATCCTGTTACTATCTGCACAGAATAACAAGCAAGAAAATTGTCCATACCTGTGCTATTGTGACAATTTTTTTCAAGTTTATCTGAAGCTGTCCAGCTTAGGCAAACAATATTTGTAGACTATCAGAACTAGAATTTTACATCCATGAAGGTGCATTATTGAAACATAGTTTTTCTCTTTAAAAAGCCTTCATTTCCAGAGGAAGCCAAATCAACACTAATTCATTTGTAAAACAAGTCCAGTTTTCACAACCTTGGCCTAATTATTTACATAAGCTCAGCAAGATTAGCGATTGATCATACAGATATTTGAAAATTTGCTTTGCTGGAACCTTTCATAAGGAACCTCTAGATTGAAATTCTAGTAGCCTCTCTAGGTCAAAAGCCATGTCAAGTACTTGCCATCAGACCTGCCTGCAAAACCTGAAGATGTGGGCAGATTCCTCTTCGTGAGGTCCCCACGGTATCCCGAGGTTCCTTTACCTTCCAGGAAGTGACTTCTTTACTCACCTGGCAAGGCTGCTGGGAACTCTGTAAGCAAGGTATCAGGCCATTTCCAAGGGGCTTTATTGGTGTCATGCTTCATAGTCAATATTAGTTTCTTAAAGATGTTACCATTCTGACAGGGTACTAACTTCCGACTATAAGGCAGGCTTTCTCCTCCCCGTAGAGTAGCCACGTTTGAGGAAATGGCAGCCTAAGCAATTGACATGAAAGTGTTCCAATAAGACCATACTTCTCAAAAGGCCCTGAAATGAGGGTAAAGGAAGGAAAGAGTACTCATCAAGTTTGCACCAGCCCAGAATCCAGATGAAAAGACTCATCGCCCCACATGATGGGCACCATATAAATGATGAAGTTTTTGGGGGTGATAGTCGGGTTCGCAGGGTCTGGAGCCCATGCCAAGAAAGAATTCTTGAAGACGTCTTTGGCGCAAAAAGGTGATTTTATTAAAGCACAGGGACAGGTCCTGTGGGCAGGAAGAGCTTCCCCTTGTGTTTGCATTTTAAATTTCTCTACAGTTTCCAGTGAATTTTGGTGTAGGTGGTAAAGTTTGTGTGTACATTTCATTTCATATGGTTTACAATTAATTGTTCCTTAACCATTTTTGGCAAAGTTGGGGGATAGTGGGCTCCACTTCAGTTTCAGTTTCTTTTTTTTATTATTTTTTTAAATATGCAATTTATTGTCAAATTGGTTTCCATACAACACCCAGTGCTCATCCCAAAAGGTGCCCTCCTCAATACCCATCTCCCACCCCCCCATAAACCCTCAGTTTGTTCTCAGTTTTTAGGAATCTCTTATGTTTTGGCTCCCTCCCTCTCTAACCATTTTTTTTTCCTCCCCCTCCCCCCTGGTCTTCTGTTGAGTTTCTCAGGATCCACATAGGAGTGACAACATATGGAATCTGTCCTTCTCTGTATGACTTATTTCACTTAGCATAACACTCTCCAGTTCCATCCACGTTGCTACAAAGGGCCATATTTCATTCTTTCTCATTGCCACGTGGTATTCCATTGTGTATATAAACCACAATTTCTTTATCCATTCATCAGTTGATGGACATTTAGGCTCTTTCCATAATTTGGCTATTGTTGAGAGTGCTGCTATAAACACTGGGGTACAAGTGCCCCTATGCATCAGCACTCCTGTATCCCTTGGGTAAATTCCTAGCAGTGCTATTGCTGAGTCATAGGGTAGATCTATTGTTAATTTTTTGAGGAACCTCCACACTGCCTTCCAGAGCGGCTGCACAAGTTTGCATTCCCACCAACAGTGCAAGAATGTTCCCGTTTCTCCACATCCTCGCCAGCATCTATAGTCTCCTGATTTGTTCATTTTAGCCACTCTGACTGGCATGAGGTGGTATCTGAGTATGGTTTTGATTTGTATTTCCCTGATGAGGAGTGACATTGAGCATCTTTTCATGTTCCTGTTGGCCATCTGGATGTCTTCTTCAGAGAAGTGTCTATTCATGTTTTCTGACCATTTCTTCACTGGGTTATTTGTTTTTCAGGTGTGGAGTTTGGTGAGCTCTTTATAGATTTTGGATACTAGCCCTTTGTCCGATATGTCATTTGCAAATATCTTTTCCCATTCCGTTGGTTGCCTTTTAGTTTTGTTGATTGTTTCCTTTGCTGTGCAGAAGCTTTTTATCTTCATGAGGTCCCAATAGTTCATTTTTGCTTTTAATTCCCTTGCTCTTGGGGATGTGTCAAGTAAGAAATTGCTGCGGCTGAGGTCAGAGAGGTTTTTTCCTGCTTTCTCCTCTAGGGTTTTGATGGTTTCCTGTCTCACATACAGGTCCTTTATCCATTTTGAGTTTATTTTTGTGAATGGTGTAAGAAAGTGGTCGAGTTTCATCCTTCTACATGTTGCTGTCCAGTTCTCCCAGCACTATTTGTTAAAGAGACTGTCTTTTTTCCATTGGATATTCTTTCCTGCTTTGTCAGATTAGTTGGACATACTTTTGTGGGTCTAGTTCTGGGGTTTCTATTCTATTCCATTAGTCTATGTGTCTGTGTTTGTGAGAATACCATGCTGTCTTGATGATTACAGCTTTGTAGTAGAGGCTAAAGTCTGGGATTGTGACGCCTCCTGCTTTGGTCTTCTTCAAAATTACTTTGGGTATTCGTGGCCTTTTGTGGTTCCATATGAATTTTAGGATGGCTTGTTCTAGTTTCGAGAAGAATGCTGGTGCAATTTTGATTGGGATTGCATTGAATGTGTAGATAGCTTTGGGTAGTGTTGACATTTTGACAATGTTTATTCTTCCAATCCATGAGCATGGAATGTTTTTCCATTTCTTTATATCTTCTTCAGTTTCCTTCATAAGCTTTCTATAGTTTTCAGCATACAGATCTTTCACATTTTTGGTTAGATTTATTCCTAGGTATTTTATGCTTCTTGGTGCAATTGTGAATGGGATCGGTTTCTTTATTTGTCTTTCTGTTGCTTCATTATTAGTGTGTAAGAGTGCAACTGATTCTGTACATTGATTTTGTATCCTGACACTTTGCTGAATTCATGTATCAGTTCTAGCAGACTTGGTGGAGTGTATTGGGTTTTACATGTATAATATCATGTCATCTGCAAAAAAGTGAAAGCTTGACTTCATCTTTGCCAATTTTGATGCCTTTGATTTCCTTTTATTGTCTGATTGCTGATGCTAGAACTTCCAACACTATGTTAAACAACAGCAGTGAGAGTGGACATCCCTGTTGTGTTCCTGATCTCAGGGGGAAAGCTCTCCATTGTTCCCCATTGAGGATGATATTAGCTGTGGGCTTTTCATAAATTACTTTTATGATATTTAAGTATGTTCCTTCTATCCTGACTTTCTTGAGGGTTTTTATTAAGAAAGGATGCTGAACTCTGTCAAATGCTTTTTCTGCATCGATTGACAGGATCATATGGTTCCTATCTTTTCTTTTATTAATGTGATGTATCACATTGATTGATTTGCAAATGTTGAACCAGCCCTGCATCCCAGGAATGAATCCCACTTGGTCATGGTGAGTAATTCTTTTTATATGCTGTTGAATTCGATTTGCTAGTATCTTATCGAGAATTTTGGCATCCATACTCATCAGGAATATTGGCCTGTAGTTCTCTTTTTTTTACTGGGTCTCTGTCTGGTTTAGGAATCAGAGTAATACTGGCTTCATAGAATGAGTCTGGAAGTTTTCCTTCCCTTTCTATTTTTTGCAACAGCTTGAGAAGGATAGGTATTATCTATGCTTTAAATGTCTGGTAGAATTCCCCAGGGAAGCCATCTTGTCCTGGACTCTTATTTGTTGGGAGATTTTTGATAACTGATTCAATTTCTTTACTGGTTATGGGTCTGTTCAAGTTTTCTATTTCTTTCTGTTTGAGTGTTGGAAGTGTGTAGGTGCTTAGGAATTTGTCCATTTCTTCCAGGTTGTCCAGTTTGTTGGCATATAATTTTTCATAGTATTCCCTGATAATTGCTTGTTATGAGGGATTGGTTGTAATATTTCCATTTTCATTCATGATTTTATCTATTTGGGTCACCTCCCTTTTCATTTTGAGAAGCCTGGCTAGAGGTTTACCAATTTTGTTTATTTTTTCAAAAAACCAACTCTTGGTTTCATTGATATGCTCTACAGTTTTATTTAGAATCTATATTGTTTATTTCTGCTCTGATCTTCATTATTTCTCTTCTTCTGGTGGGTTTGGGGTTTCTTTGCTATTCTGCTTCTATTTCCTTTAGGTGTGCTGTTAGATTTGTATTGGGGCTTTTTCTTGTTTCTTGAGATAAGACTGGATTGCAATGTATTTTCCTCTCAGGACTGCCTTCGCTGCATCCTAAAGTGTTTGGATTGTTGTATTTTCATTTTCATTTGTTTCCATATATTTTTAAATTTCTTCTCTAGTTGCCTGGTTGACCCATTCATTCTTTATCGGGGTGCTGTATAACCTCCATGCTTTTGGGGTTTTTCCAGACTTTTTCCTGTGGTTGATTTCAAGTTTCATAGCATTGTGGTCTGAAAGTGTGCTTGGTATGATCTCAATTCTTTTATACTTATGAAGGGCTGTTTTGTGACCCAGTATGTGATCTATCTTGGAGAATGTTCCCTGTGCACTCGAGAAGAAATATATTCTGTTGCTTTGGGATGCAGAGTTCTAAATGTATCTGTCAAGTCCATCTGATCCAATGTATCATTCAGGGCCCTGTTGTTTCTTTCTTGATCCCGTGTCTAGATGATCTATCCATTTCTGTAAGTGGAGTGTTAAAGTCCCCTGAAATTGCCACATTCTTATCAATATGGTTGCTTATATTTGTGAGTAATTGTTTTATATATTTGGGGTCTCCTGTATTTGGCACATAGGCATTTATAATTGTTAATTCTTCCTGATGGAGAGACCCTGTAATTATTATATAATGCCCTTCTTCATCTCTTGTTACAGCCTTTAATTTAAAGTCTAGTTTGTCTGATATAAGTATGGCTACTCCAGGTATATATTGAGTTCTGATAGCATGATAGATAGTTCTCCATCCCCTCACTTTCAATCTGAAGGAGTCCTCAGGTCTAAAATGAGTCTCTTGTAGACAGCAAATAGATGGATCTTGTTTTTTTAATCCATTATGATACCCTATGTCTTTTGGTTGGAGCATTTAGTCCATTTACATTCAGTGTTATTATTGAAAGATATGGGTTTAGAGTCTTTGTGATGCCTGTAGGTTTCATGCTTGTAGTGATGTCTCTGGTCCTTTGTGGTCCTTGCAACATTTCACTCACAGAATCCCCCTTAGGATCTCTTGTAGGGCTGGTTTAGTGGTGATGAATTCCTTCAGTTTTCGTTTGTTTGGGAAGACCTTTATCTCTCCTTCTATTCTGAATGACAGACTTGCTGGATAAAGGATTCTCAGCTGCATATTTTTCTGTTCATCATGTTGAAGATTTCCTGCCATTCCTTTCTGGTCTGCCAAGTTTCAGTAGATAGGTCTGCCACTAGTCTTATGGGTCTCCCTTTATTAGTTACAGCCTGTTTATCCCTAGCTGCTTTCAGAATTTTCTCTTTATCCTTGTATTTTGCCAGTTTGACTATGATATGTCATGCAGAAGATCGATTCAAGTTACGTCTGAAGGGAGTTCTCTGAGGCTCTTGGATTTCAATGCCTTTTTCCTTCCCCAGATCAGGGAAGTTCTCAGCTATGATTTGTTCAAGACACCTTCAGTCCATTTCTCTTTCTCTTCTGGAATTCCTGTTATACGGATACTGGCCCGTTTGATTGCATCACTTAGTTCTCTAATTCTCCCCTCATACTCCTGGATTTTTTTATCTCTCTTTTTCTCAGCTTCATCTTTTTCCATAATGTTATCTTCTAATTCACCTATTCTCTCCTCTGCCTCTTCAATCTGAGCTGTGGTTGCCTCCATTTTATTTTGCACCTCATTTATAGCATTTTTTAGCTCCTCATGACTATTTCTTAGTCCTTTGATCTCTGTAGCCATAGATACTCTACTGTCCTTTATACTTTTTTCAAGCCCAGCAATTAATTTTATGACTACTATTCTAAATTCTTGTTCCATCATATTGCTTAAATCGTTTTTGATCAATTCGTTATCTGTCACTAATTCCTAGAGTTTCTTTTGAGAATTCTTCCATTTCGTTATTTTCGGTAGTCCTGGGGTGGCACCAAACTGCAGGGCACTTTCCCTATGCTGTCTGGAGCAACTTGTCTAGTGGGCAAGGCCACAGTCAGACCCGACGTCTGTCCCCAGCCCACTGCTGGGGCCACAGTCAGCCCCACATTGGGTACATTGGTGTGTACCTTATCTTCCCCTCTCCCAAGGGCAGGACTCACTGTGGAGTGGTGTGGTCCCTGTCTGGGCTACTTGCACGCTGCCAGGCTTGTGGTGCTTCTTCTATGGGATCTGGCATATTAGCTGGGGTGGATCCACAAGGTGCCCAGGGGTGGGAGGGGCAGGCTCAGCTCACTTTGCTGTTGGTGGTCCCCTGCAGGAGGGGCCCTGCAGCACCGGGAGGGAGGCCAACTCGTCAGAGGGATGGATCCACAGAAGCACAGCGTTGGGTGTTTGTGCCATGCAAGCAGGTTTGGTGAACTGGTTCCCTTTGGGGTTTCGGCTGGGGGATGGGAGAGGGAGATGGCGCTGACCAGTGCCCTCGTGCCTGCCGAGTTGAGCTCTGTCTTCCGGGGCTCAACACCTATCCCTCCTTGTGTTCTCTTGCCCTCCCGCTCTCTGAGCAGAGCTGTTGACTTTTAACATTCCAGATGTCAAGTCCTGCTGGCTGTCAGAACTCATGCAGTCCAGCCCCTCCGCTTTTGCAAGCCAGATTCCAGGATTCCGCCTCTCTGGGCAGGCTGCCCCTCCACTGCCCCGGCTCCCTCTTGCCAGTCCGTGTAGTGTGCACCACCTCTCTGCCCTTCCTACCCTCTTCCATGGGCCTCTTGTCTATGGGTGGCTCCAGCGAGTCCATTCTGCTAGTCTTCGGGCAGTTTTCTGGGTTATTTAGGCAGGTGTGGGTGGAATCTAAGTGATCAGCAGGACGAGGTGAGCCCAGCGTCCTCCTACATCACCATCTTCTTCAAATAATCACCCTGTGTCTTTTGATTGGAGCATTTAGTTCATTTGCATTCAGTGTTGTTATTGAAAGATATGGGCTTAGAGTCATTGTCTTATCTGTAGGTTTCATGCTTGTAGTGATGTCTCTTGCTTTTTGTGGTCCTTGCACCATTTTACTCAGAGAGTCTCCCTTAGGATCTCTTGTAGGGCTGGTTTATTGGTGATGAATTTCTTCAGTTTTTGTTTGTTTGGGAAAACCTTGATCTCTTCTTCTATTCTGAATGATAGGCTTGCTGGGTAAAGGATTCTTGGCTGCATATATTTGCTGTTCATCACATTGACAATTTCCTGCCACTCCTTTCTGGCCTGCCAAGTTTTAGTAGATAGGTCAGCTACTACTCTTATGTGTCTACCCTTATATGTTAACCCCGTTTATCCCTAGCTGCTTTCCGAATTCTCTCTTTATCTTTGTATTTTGCCAGTTTCACTATATGTTGTGCAGAAGATCAATGGAAGTTACATCTGAAGGGAATTCTCTGTGCCTCCTGGATTTCAATGTTTGTTTCCTTCCCCAGGTTTGGGAAGTTTTCAGCTATGTTTTGTTCAAGTACACCATTGGCCCCTTTATCTCTCTTCTTCGTCTGGAACTCCTATGATATGGATATTGTTCTGTTTCATTGAATCACTTAGTTCTCTAAATCTCCCCTCTTGATCCAGAATTTTTTTATCTCTCTTTTCCTCAGCTTCCTCTTTTCCATAATTTTATCTTCTAATTCACCTATTCTCCCCTCTGCCTCTTCAATCCTCACTGTGACCACCTCTATTTTATTTTGCACCTCATTTATAGCATTTTAAAATTCATCATTACTGTTTTTTAGTTCCTTGATCTCTGTAGCAATAGATTCTCTGCTTTCTTCCATGCTTTTTTCAAGCCCAGCGATTAATCATCTTATGACTATTATTTTAAATTCTTGTGCAGTTATATTGTGTACACTTGTTTAGATCAATTCTTTACCTGTTATTTCATCCTGGAATTTTTTTTGAGGAGAACGCTTCCGTTTCATCATTTTGGCTAGTGTTCTGTCCTTTATGTGTTTTAAAAGTTTGTTATGTGCCCTGCACCTGCAAGCACTTCTACATTAAGGAGGGACCATACCCTGTCCAGGGCCTGGACCTTCAGGAGATGTTTTTTTTGGAGAGTGTTACTTGCTTTCTGTTGCTGTCACCCTGAGTACCTTATCTCCCAACTCGTAGTGATGTTTTGGACCCTCCACCAAGTGTGCTTTTTCTTGTTCATTGAAGTAGCTCTGGAAAGGAAAACAAACAAACAAACAAACAAAAACAAACAGAAAACAAAAACACACAAACACACACACACACACACACACACACACACAAACAAAAAACCTAGAACAAAAAATCAGAAACACCAGCTACAAGTAAATCACAGGGTGGAGGCAGTGCTGATTCAAGAGGCCTTATCCCATACAAAGAGACACATGACAGGGGCTGGGAAAAGAGAGAGTAAAAGTGGACCAAGGAAACTATATGGCTTAATTCAGAGAGAGAGAAAGGAGAATAAAGAAGGAGGCAGGGAAAAAAAGAAAAAGAAAATAAAGTTATCCAGACAGAAAAATTACACACTATACAGGTTAATCCAGAGAGAGAAAGAGAAAGGAAACTGAAGAAGGAGGCAGGGAAGAATGAAGGAAGATAAAGTTGTCCAGACAGAGAAACTATACGCTTAATCCAGAGAGAGAGAGAGAGAATGGAGAATAAAGAAGGAGGTGTGGAACATGTATCAAGAGAATGGATTAAATATATCTGCTTAAACAAACCAATGACCAGAGTAACAAGACTGGGGGGAGGGGGGATGAGATGAGAAGGAGAAAAGGAAGGAAGAATGTATCTATATAATTAGAATTGTCCGAGAATTAAACCAGGCAATACAGCAGCGCAGGTCTGGAGGAGGGGGAATCCACTGTGGGTCCTGCTGTCTGATCCCTGAGGCCCCATCTTGGTGGTTGTGGGGAGAAAAATGGCGACCCTTCCCTCCACCCCCCAGTCTCTCATCTGCAGACCACTCTGTTTGAGGTGTCCTCACTGTGCCATGGATACAAATGAGGCAGTTTGTCTCACTCCCCCGACTCCCATGCCTGGCACTTGGCTGGGATTCAAACTCTCGCTCCATGGGCCCCAGTACTGGGGAAGCATCTCTCTGCACTACCTGATATGTGGTCCCTGGCTGGCAGGTGCGGGCAGGCTTTGTCCTGTCTCACAGCACTCCAGGGAGGGGATTGCTTTCTCCTAGTGCGGACTGTACTCCTGACCTAGCCCCTGAGCCGGAGGCTGGCTCCCCTTCTCCCCAGGTTCGTGATTTGGGCAGCTGGCCCCAGTCCAAAGCAAGCCCTGCAGTTAGAGTTTGGATCTTTCTCTGTCCTGGTCTGAGGTTTTTCTATTGTCCACATACAGCCTTATGCTTCCCCAGCCCCTCTTTCCCCAGCCACCCTTTGTTTCTCCCAAGAAGCAGATCCCTCCCTCTGTTCATTTCATCTCTCCCAGTTCACAATCACGCATCTATGGCCCATCAGGTTGTCTCGGTGGGTCCCTGGAAACACGACTATTTTCCTCCCGGACTCTTGGGATTCAAAGTTCCCTGGGTTCAATACTTCTTTTTTAAAAATTAAAAAAAAATTTTTTTTTCAATATATGAAATTTATTGTCAAATTGGTTTCCATACAACACCCAGTGCTCATCCCAAAAGGTGCCCTCCTCAATACCCATCATTGGGTTCAATACTTCTTTGGGAGAAGAGGGAAATTTGGATCTCCCTACTTCTCTGCCATGTTGGCCCCTCCCCTCAGGTGTTAACTCTAAATGGTTGAAAGGATGCAGCTCTGAAGCCATTGGGATCCTGGCCTTTGGTTTATTGGGAGTTTTTTGATTACTGGTTGAATTTGATTGCTATTCATCAGTCTGTTCAAATTTTCTATTTCTTTCAGGTTCACTTTTGGGTGTGATGTTTCTAGGAATTGATGTATTTCTTCCAGGTTGTTCATTTGGTTGGTATATGCTTTTTCATGATATTCTGTTATAATCCTTTGTATTTCTGTGATGTCTGTCATTTATCCTCTTTCATTTCTGCTTTCAGTTTAGTCCTCTTTTTTGATGGGAGGGGGATGGGTGTAGCTGAAGGTGCATCAATTTTGTTTATTTTTTGAAACTATGAGCTTCTGGTTTCATTGAAGCCTTCTGCTATCTTTGGGGTTTGTTTGTTCTTCTTTTTCTAACTCCTTTATGTATAAGTTTAGGTGGTTTATTTGAGATTTTTCTTCTTGAGGGAGGCCTGGTTTGTTGTAATCGTCCCTCTTCAATCTTTCATAGCATCCCAAGGATTTTGGACCCTGGTGTTTCCTTTATCATTTGCCTCCTTATATTTTTGGACTTCCTCTTTGATTTCTTGGTTGACCCATGCTTTGCTTAGGAGTATGTTATTTATCCTGCATTTCCTGATTCTTTGCCTGTGATTGATTTCTGGTTTCCTACCATTGTGGTCAGAAAAGATGCATGAGATGCATTCATCTTTTTGAATTTGTTGAGACTTGTTTTGTAGCCTAAAATGTGATCTCTTCTGGAGAATGTTCCATGTGCACTTGATAAGAATGTGTATTCTGCTGTTCGGGGATGGAATGTGTGAAATATGTTTATTAGATCCATCTGGTCCAATGTGTCATTCAAAGCCACTGTTTTCTGGACTTGGTGGAAGATGGTGGCATAGGAGGACGCTGGGCTCACCGTGTGTCCTGCTGATCACTTAGATTCCACCTACACCTGCCTAAATAACCCAGAAAACCGCCAGAGGATTAGCAGAACGGAGTCTCCGGAGCCAAGCGCAGACGAGAGGCCCACGGAAGAGGGTAGGAAGGGCGGCGAGGCGGTGTGCGCTCCACGGACTGGCAGGAGGGAGCCGGGGTGGAGGGGCAGCCTGCCAGCCAGGCAGAGCCCCTGAGTCTGGCTGGCAAAAGCGGAGGGGCCGGTCGGAGTGTGTTCCGACAGCAAGCGCGACTTAGCATCTGGGAGGTCATAAGTTAACAGCTCTGCTCTGCAAGCGGGAAGGCTGGAGGACAAAGGGAGGGAGAGTTGCTGAGCCCCTGGACGACAGAGCTCAGCTTGGCGGGGAACAAAGGCGCTCGCCAGGCCATCTCCCTCGCCCATCCCCCAGCCAAAATCCCAAAGGGAACCAGTTTCTGCCAGGGAACTTGCTCACTCCGCGCAAACACCCAACTCTGTGCTTCTGTGGAGCCAAACCTCCGGCAGTGGATCTGACTCCCTCCCACTGCCACAGGGCCCCTCCTGAAGTGGATCACCTAAGGAGAAGCGAGCTAAGCCTGCCCCTCCTGCCCCCATGCACGTTGCCTACCCACCCCAGCTAATACGCCAGATCCCCAGCACCACAAGCCTGGCAGTGTGCAAGTAGCCCAGACAGCCACGCCAACCCACAGTGAATCCTGCCCCTAGGAGAGGGGAAGAGAAGGCACACACCAGTCTGACTGTGGACACAGCGGTGGGCCGGGGGCAGACATCAGGTCTGACTGCGGCCCCACCCACCAACTTCAGTTATACACCACAGCACAGGGGAAGTGCCCTGCAGGTCCTCACCACTCCAGGGACTATCCAAAATGACCAAACGGAAGAATTCCCCTCAGAAGAATCTCCAGGAAATAACAGCCAATGAACTGATCAAAAAGGATTTAAATAATATAACAGAAAGTGAATTTAGAATAGTCATAAAATTAATCACTGGGCTTGAAAACAGTATAGAGGACAGCAGAGAATCTCTTGCTACAGAGATCAAGGGACTCAGGAACAGTCACGAGGAGCTGAAAAACGCTTTAAACGAAATGCAAAACAAAATGGAAACCACGACGGCTCGGATTGAAGAGGCAGAGGAGAGAATAGGTGAACTAGAAGATAAAGTTATGGAAAAAGAGGAAGCTGAGAGAAAGAGAGATAAAAAAATCCAGGAGTATGAGGGGAAAATTAGAGAACTAAGTGATACACTAAAAAGAAATAATATACGCACAATTGGTATCCCAGAAGAGGAAGAGAGAGGGAAAGGTGCTGAAGGGGTACTTGAAGAAATAATAGCTGAGAACTTCCCTGAACTGGGGAAGGAAAAAGGCATTGAAATTCAAGAGGCACAGAGAACTCCCTTCAGACGTAACTTGAATCGATCTTCTGCACGACATATCATAGTGAAACTGGCAAAATACAAGGATAAAGAGAAAATTCTGAAAGCAGCAAGGGATAAACGTGCCCTCACATATAAAGGGAGACCTATAAGCCTTGTGACTGACCTCTCTTTTGAAACTTGGCAGGCCAGAAAGAATTGGCACGAGATCTTCAGTGTGCTAAGCAGAAAAAATATGCAGCTGAGAATCCTTTATCCAGCAAGTCTGTCATTTAGAATAGAAGGAGAGATAAAGGTCTTCCCAAACAAACAAAAACTGAAGGAATTTGTCACCACTAAACCAGCCCTACAAGAGATCCTAAGGGGGATCCTGTGAGACAAAGTACCAGAGACATCACAAGCATAAAACATACAAACATCACAATGACTCTAAACCCATATCTTTCTATAATAACACTGAATATAAATGGACTAAATGCTCCAACCAAAAGACATAGGGTATCAGAATGGATAAAAAAACAAGACCCATCTATTTGCTGTCTACAAGAGACTCATTTTAGACCTGAGGACACCTTTAGATTGAGAGTGAGGGGATGGAGAACTATTTATCATGCTACTGGAAGCCAAAAGAAAGCTGGAGTAGCCATACTTATATCAGACAAACTAGACTTTAAATTAAAGGCTGTAACAAGAGATGAAGAAGGACATTATATAATAGTGACAGGGTCTATCCATCAGGAAGAGCTAACAATTATAAATGTCTATGCGCCGAATACCGGAGCGCCCAAATATATAAAACAATTACTCATAAACACAAGCAACCTTATTGATAAGAATGTGGTAATTGCAGGGGACTTTAACACCCCACTTACAGAAATGGATAGATCATCTAGACACACGGTCAATAAAGAAACAAGGGCCCTGAATGAGACATTGGATCAGATGGACTTGACAGATATATTTAGAACTCTGCATCCCAAAGCAACAGAATATACTTTCTTCTCGAGTGCACATGGAACATTCTCCAAGATAGATCATATACTGGGTCACAAAACAGCCCTTCATAAGTTTACAAGAATTGAAATCATACCATGCATACTTTCAGACCACAATGCTATGAAGCTTGAAATCAACCACAGAAAAAAGTCTGGAAAACCTCCAAAAGCATGGAGGTTAAAGAACACCCTACTAACGAATGAGTGGGTCAACCAGGCAATTCGAGAAGAAATTAAAAAATATATGGAAACAAACGAAAATGAAAATACAACAATCCAAACGCTTTGGGACGCAGCGAAGGCAGTCCTGAGAGGAAAATACATTGCAATCCAGGCCTATCTCAAGAAACAAGAAAAATCCCAAATACAAAATCTAACAGCACACCTAAAGGAAATAGAAGCAGAACAGCAAAGGCAGCCTAAACCCAGCAGAAGAAGAGAAATAATAAAGATCAGAGCAGAAATAAACAATATAGAATCTAAAAAAACTGTAGAGCAGATCAACGAAACCAAGAGTTGGTTTTTTGAAAAAATAAACAAAATTGACAAACCTTTAGCCAGGCTTCTCAAAAAGAAAAGGGAGATGACCCAAATAGATAAAATCATGAATGAAAATGGAATTATTACAACCAATCCCTCAGAGATACAAACAATTATCAGGGAATACTATGAAAAATTATATGCCAACAAATTGGACAACCTGGAAGAAATGGACAAATTCCTGAACACCCACACTCTTCCAAAACTCAATCAGGAGGAAATAGAAAGCTTGAACAGACCCATCACCAGCGAAGAAATTGAATCGGTTATCAAAAATCTCCCAACAAATAAGAGTCCAGGACCAGATGGCTTCCCAGGGGAGTTCTACCAGACGTTTAAAGCAGAGATAATACCTATCCTTCTCAAGCTATTCCAAGAAATAGAAAGGGAAGGAAAACTTCCAGACTCATTCTATGAAGCCAGTATTACTTTGATTCCTAAACCAGACAGAGACCCAGT
>NW_024412445.1:241173-326480 GCF_014898765.1 Herpailurus yagouaroundi | reverse complement strand
TCAATAAGATACTAGCAAATCGAATTCAACGGCATATAAAAAGAATTATTCACCATGATCAAGTGGGATTCATTCCTGGGATGCAGGGCTGGTTCAACATTCGCAAATCAATCAACGTGATACATCACATTAACAAAAAAAAAGAGAAGAACCATATGATCCTGTCAATCGATGCAGAAAAGGCCTTTGACAAAATCCAGCACCCTTTCTTAATAAAAACCCTTGAGAAAGTCGGATAGAAGGAACATACTTAAAGATCATAAAAGCCATTTATGAAAAGTCCACAGCTAACATCATCCTCAACGGGGAAAAACTGAGAGCTTTTTCCCTGAGATCAGGAACACGACAGGGATGCCCACTCTCACCGCTGTTGTTTA
This sequence comes from Herpailurus yagouaroundi, assembly GCF_014898765.1. Lineage (NCBI taxonomy): Eukaryota > Metazoa > Chordata > Mammalia > Carnivora > Felidae > Herpailurus > Herpailurus yagouaroundi. Next base: position 326,103 of record NW_024412445.1, on the reverse strand, counting down.
ATATAGTGTTGGAAGTTCTAGCATCAGCAATCAGACAACAAAAGGAAACCAAAGGCATCAAAATTGGCAAAGATGAAGTCAAGCTTTCACTTTTTGCAGATGACATGATATTATACATGGAAAATCCGATAGACTACACCAAAAGTCTGCTAGAACTGATACATGAATTCAGCAAAGTTTCAGGATACAAAATCAATGTACAGAAATCAGTTGCATTCTTATACACTAACAATGAAGCAACAGAAAGACAAATAAAGAAACTGATCCCATTCACAATTGCACCAAGAAGCATAAAATAGCTAGGAATAAATCTAACCAAAGATGTAAAGGATCTGTATGCTGAAAACTATAGAAAGCTTATGAAGGTAATTGAAGAAGATTTAAAGAAATGTAAAGACATTCCCTGCTCATGGATTGGAAGAATAAATATTGTCAAAATGTCAATACTACCCAAAGCTATCTACACATTGAATGCAATCCCAGTCAAAATTGCACCAGCATTCTTCTCGAAACTAGAACAAGCAATCCTAAAATTCATATGGAACCACAAAAGGCCCCGAATAGCCAAAGTAATTTTGAAGAAGAAGACCAAAGCAGGAGGCATCACAATCCCAGACTTTAGCCTCTACTACAAAGCTGTCATCATCAAGACAGCATGGTATTGGCACAAAAACAGACACATAGACCAATGGAATAGAATCGAAACCCCAGAACTAGACCCACAAACGTATGGCCAACTCATCTTTGACAAAGCAGGAAAGAATATCCAATGGAAAAAAGACAGTCTCTTTAACAAATGGTGCTGGGAGAACTGGACAGCAACATGCAGAAGGTTGAAACTAGACCACTTTCTCACACCATTCACAAAAATAAACTCAAAATGGATAAAGGACCTGAATGTGAGACAGGAAACCATCAAAACCCTAGAGGAGAAAGCAGGAAAAGACCTCTCTGACCTCAGCCGTAGCAATCTCTTACTCGACACATCCCCAAAGGCAAGGGAATTAAAAGCAAAAGTGAATTACTGGGACCTTATGAAGATAACAAGCTTCTGCACAGCAAAGGAAACAACCAACAAAACTAAAAGGCAACCAACGGAATGGGAAAAGATATTTGCAAATGACATATCGGACAAAGGACTAGTATCCAAAATCTATAAAGAGCTCACCAAACTCCACACCTGAAAAGCAAATAACCCAGTGAAGAAATGGGCAGAAAACATGAATAGACACTTCTCTAAAGAAGACATCCGGATGGCCAATAGGCACATGAAAAGATGTTCAGCGTCGCTCCTTATCAGGGAAATACAAATCAAAACCACACTCAGGTATCACCTCACGCCAGTCAGAGTGGCCAAAATGAACAAATCAGGAGACTGTAGATGCTGGAGAGGATGTGGAGAAACGGGAACCCTCTTGCATTGTTGGTGGGAATGCAAGTTGGTGCAGCCGCTCTGGAAAGCAGTGTGGAGGTTCCTCAGAAAATTAAAAATAGACCTACCCTATGACCCAGCAATAGCACTGCTAGGAATTTATCCAAGGGACACAGGAGTACTGATGCATAGGGGCACTTGTACCCCAATGTTCATAGCAGCACTCTCAACAATAGCCAAATTATGGAAAGAGCCTAAATGTCCATCAACTGATGAATGGATAAAGAAATTGTGGTTTATATACACTATGGAATACTACGTGGCAATGAGAAAAAATGAAATATGGCCTTTTGTAGCAACGTGGATGGAACTGGAGAGTGTGATGCTAAGTGAAATAAGCCATACAGAGAAAGACAGATACCATATGGTTTCACTCTTATGTGGATCCTGAGAAACTTAACAGGAACCCATGGGGGAGGGGAAGGAAAAAAAAAAAAAGAGGTTAGAGTGGGAGAGAGCCAAAGCATAAGAGACTGTTGAGAACTGAGAGCAAACTGAGGGTTGATGGGGGGTGGGAGGGAGGAGAGGGGGGGTGATGGGTATTGAGGAGGGCACCTTTTGGGATGAGCACTGGGTGTTGTATGGAAACCAATTTGACAATAAATTTCATATAAAAAAAAGATAACATAACAAAAAAAATAAAATGTGTTCATAAAAAAAAATAAATAAATATACAACCAATACATAAAAAAAAAAAAAAAAAAGAAAAAGAAAAAAGAACCTTAAAAGAGACCCTTACCAAATTAACCATGGAGGCTGGTGGGGACTGGGTGACTCTCCTACCATATGCCCTTTACCGGGTTAGGAACAGTCTTTACACCTTGGGTTTTACTCCCTACGAGATCATGTTTGGCAGGCCACCCCCGATTATTCCCAACCTTCGAGCTGAACTTCTTGCTGAGTTTAAAGATCAAGAACTTTTTCTTTCCTTGAGAGGTCTCCAGTGGGTGCATGAGGACATTTGGCCATGCCTCCCTGCCATCTACGAGGCTGGCCCAATCCCAACACCTCATCAGTACAGGTCGGGAGACTGGGTCTACGTCAAGAGGCACCACTGAGAGACCCTCAAGCCGTGCTGGAAGGGACCTTACATCGTGATGCTGACAACCCCCTCAGATCTCAAAGTAGATGGCATCGCGACCTGGGTCCATCACACTCATGTTCGGCCAGTGGACCTCTCCTTGATCCGGAAGGACTTTGTCACATAATGGGCCGTCAATCGGGACCAACACAACCCGCTCAAGCTCAAGCTACAGTGCGTTCAACCCACCTAATATTGGTAACTCTGTTAACTCTGCTTGTCATTGCTCATGCTGCTGGGAGTCCCCACATCCCCCAAAACATCACCTGGCAGATCATAGACACCAGCTCAGGGACAATACTTAATCAGACCTCCTAGAGCCACCCCAGGAACACTTGGTTCCCAGAACTTTGTGTAAACCTGCAAACTCTGTTCCCCTTGTCACCATAAATGCAGCCGGTCCCATGATTGGGTCAGTAAGCTACATGACAAGGGGGGAATGAAAGGGCGGACCTACGCCAGCCAACTCCATCTTGTTCTGTGTCCTTCACCTTGACCACGCCTCCTCCCCTTGAGTAACCTCCCACTCACCCGTTCAAACTTCCAGATCAAAACACGCCCGGTGACCTGCGTAACAGGACTCTGACACTTCCTTAGCCAATTGACTGAAGCCACAGCCATTACCTCACCAACTGCCTTAGACCCCAATAAAACCTTTGTGCTTTTGAAACTCACTCTCTCTCCCTGGCATCTCACCACTGCGTCGGTGCAGGTAGGGGATTGAACTCAAGCTAGCTTGAATAAAGGCTCTTTGCTTTTGCATCGGACTCAGCTCCCTGGTGGTCTTTGGGGATCACGAATTCTGGGCATAACAAATAGGTTTCTGGAGATTAGGCTGTTGATAAGATTGCCCTTTTCTTGTAATTTATAAGATATTGAGTGGGGTAGGGGCAGACAGAGGGAGACAGAGGATCCAAAGGAGGCTTCACGCTGTGAAGGCAAAGCTGGGGGTGGAGAGGGGGCTTCAACTCACGACCCTGAGATCAGGACCTGAGCCCTTGGGATGCCTTTTTAAGCCACTGGAAACAATGTGGATTGCAAAGCATAGAAAACACTGATTCTCTAACCCTGCATGGCCTTACTAAACAGGGAAAATGGATGGAGGTTACCCTAGGTCCAGGCCTTCATGGCTACCTGGACTCCGGGGCCTCTAGCAGGATGTGTTTGGTCAGTAACCAAGCCAGTAAGCTCCCCCCAACCCCGACATATTGGGTGATAAATCTGTAAACAGGCCTCCTCCTGATAGAACTCAGTCGCTGAAGGAACATAGGCCATCCCTGAAAAGGGGACCCTCTTTCTCTCTGTTCCTCTGCCTACCAGATGTAAGGGCCTCTCCCTCATTCCTTTCCTGGGTTAAGGGATGTCATTGGAGCCAACTGTGCTTAGTCTACTTCAGATCGGGACTCTTAAGGAGTATTCCCAAGCAGCTGCCAAAAGTCCACTCATTTGGGGGAAATTCTGTGTCTTCTCCAGCCTAATATGGACTGCCTAATTCCACTCTGGTGGAACAAAAGACATGGCGTCTGCTCTTCTGTCCCAGCTGGCAAGGTTAGAATGGGGAAATTTTCCTTCTCTGCCTTCTGCTGGCATCTCACCTCTTCTGTCTTTCCCTCACCCTCCTCCGGTTTATGCGCCACCTTGGGTGTGGCACACATAACTGGTTCCTAGCCCATCCTCAGTGCCTCAGGCACCATGGGATCCTCTTCCCACCCTAAATGTCAAGTAACAAAGAGCACCCCCCTCCTTGGACCACCCACTTCCATTTCCCCCACTGTCCTTCCAGGTAAAATCTGAGAATGGGGAACACATGGATTGTCTTTTAAATGGGCGTAGGTGAAACATTTCGGCGTTTAAACTAATTTCAGTTTGCTCGTTGAATTAAGCTGTCTTTCAAGTTACCAGCAATTCATATAGAAAATTTTATTCTACCAATGTTTACTAAGGGTCAAATAAGCTCATTGTATCTCGGTTGCAATTTGCTAGCAAGACGATAACTTGAAATAATGGTTAATTTCGACTCTCTCAAAATCTTCATGGGTACTTGCTAAGCTAGATCTCAAAGTCTGTGGCAACCTGAAGCTTTAACGTTTCACTTTAAAGTTTGCTTGGCAAATGAGATGAAATTCATGGGACATCTAGGTCTTTTCCAAAGGGAATGCAGTGCAAAGCTTTGATTACTGAACATAGGTTTGTGCTTTTAACTTCTTATTGCAGAGGAATTAAGGCCATTTGGGTCAATTGGAAAACATGCTCTGTGCTTAATTGATTCATGAATTTGCCATCTAAATAATTCTGCTGTAAACGGTTCTCAACTGGCTACTAGGTTTTCATTGGAGACTAAGGTTTCTAGCAGTTTACCTTCTGTTAAGTGTACTTACGACTGAGGGAATTAAGGCAAGCTACTCTGTGCGTAGGAAAGTAGGAGGTATGTAAGAAAGATATAAGGAATGGGAATACGTTTTTCGTTGAGGGTACAAGAAAGTAATTTTGTGCTACATCAGACAGGTTGTTTGGAGAGAAATGGCTTGGGACAAAATCTGAAGGCAAAGGAAAGTTGTAGAAGGGTCATGAAGGCAAATATTTGGAAAGGAATTTTATGTGTGGTAAGGAAGGACTAAGGTTGCCATGGATGGATTTTAAAACTATACTGGGAGAAGATTAAAATTCTGCTTTTCTCTCTTTTGGAAAGACAAAGTTTTCTTGGATTGATCTGCTCTTGATAAGAAAATAGAAACAGAGTGTTTTGGTTTTTTTTCTTCTTTCCTCTTTGGTCTCCCAGGAAAACCAGAGCTTTAGGTTTTGTGATTATCAACTCTTTGATTACTTCAAGTTAAAACTTCTCAATGGTAAAGGAGCTAGGTTTTGCTAACAAGTATATGATGCTACATATTTGCCTCTGGAATCCCTAATTGCCATCTTGGTTAAATAAGGAATTTAAAGTTTAAGATTTGTAATGCTCTGTAATCCTATTTGGAATGCGCTCTCTCAGTTTCTAAGGTTTGAACAAACTTCCCCAAGATTTCCACTGTAAATGAAGTCTGAACAATTAGGCCTTTTTATGTGGTATGCTAAGTTATTTGGAGAAGCATTACCAACTAATGGTAAACCTTAGGTTCTATTGCTTGGGTAAATGCTGTCACTGCTCAAAGATACATGGAATTCCTAAAGTTTAATTTGTGCTGCTGTAAGGTCCTTCCTCGATATTCTGATTATCAAAGTGTTATGTGTCAGAGAAATAACCGAATTCCCTTGTCAATTGCATCATAATGAATGAACTCTCATCAGGTCGTTAACAATGTCCATTTCTGAGATTTTATGATTTATAATTGTTCTTATTCTCCCACAAGACATATTTCATCTTCTAGGAGAGTCACAAGAAAAGGACTTCTAGGACAAATACAGGTGTTTTAAATCTTTCAGATTAATATTAAAATGGGTAAGAATTTCAAGAACTAAAAAAGCTGCATTCAAACGGAGCAAGAATTAGGAACATGGGACTAAATGAATTGAGGAAGATTATCGTTTAGTGTTTCTTGTTGGAAATATTGCTGGTTCTCTGATGTTTGCTCTTCCAGATTAAGGAAACGTTCTCTTCAGATATCTGTGATATACAGAGATGTCATCAAATATTCACTTGTAAACTGAAGCGTTGAACTTCTGTCTCTACCTAAACCATCTGAAATTCAAACACTCGCAGTGAGTCTTCTTTCTTTCTTGGCCATTACAGTGATTTGCATAAGTGCAATAAGAATCTTCTCCTTGTAACAGGACACCATTGGAAATACTGCTAGTTTACTAAGGCTTCGCTGGAAGGTCTTATTTGAGAGACATGCATAGACTCGGAAATGACCCTACAGCTTTAAGGAACTGAGGTTGACTTTCTGAAATGTGGAGCCAATAAAGCCCCTCGGAAATGTTGGCTGGATACCTTGCTTAGAGTTTCCAGCAGCCTCACCAGGTGAGTAAAGAATGGCACTCCCTGGAAGGTGCAGGAAACTCAGGATATCTTGGGGACCTTGTGAAGAGGAATTCACCCAATTCCACAGGTATTGCAGGCCTGTCTGACAGGAAGTACTCGGCCTGGCTTCTGGCCTCGAGAGGTTCCAAAAGTTCAGTCTGGAGATTCTTTATAAAGTGTTCCCAGCAAAGCAAACTTTAAAGGATCCTTATGATCAATGACTATTCGTGCTGAGCTTATGTAAATACGTAGGCCAAATTTGACAAGACTGGACTTATTTTACAAATGAATTAGTCTTGATTTGGCTATCTCTGGAAATGAGGGATTTAGAGAAAATAATGCACATTTATGGATGTTAAATCCAAGTTGTCTTCAAATGTTTGCCTAAACTAGACCACTTGAGGTAAACTTGAGAGATCCTGTCACAATAGCACAGGTTATCCTGTGGGGATAGTAATTCGACCCCGTGGGTATATTATTGAAACAACTGGAAAATGGGATGGGTTTCCCCCAAAAACTGTAGGCAAGGACTTTTCTCGCTGTAGACCTATCAAATCGATAAAGACAATAGTGCTTTATTATTTACTTGAAGCTCGGTTAATTCACAAGTCTCTATGCAGGCCATGACCTCCCAAAACCTGAAATGACAGCTACCAGAAACCCACCCCATATAAACCGCAAAGACCTGGTCTATTCCAAACATGGAAAGTCTCATGCAACAGGTGACTTAACTCCAAAATAAAAGGGCCCCTACTGGGTCATGTTATGTACTCCCACTGCAGTAAGCTAGAGGGGCATTCTTCATGGGCTCCTGTATGGAAATAAAACATGTTCCCTGTTTACAGGAAGTCAGTGAGCAAACTCATGTGCCTTCTTATTCCTGGGAACCTGTGCAAGACCTCAAACCTCTCTTATGATGCTTGTACCTTTCTTTTTCACGTTTCTTTCCCAGTTTATGCGAACAGTTCCTTCTTAAGATGGGTCGATGGGCTGTCCAAAGGATCACCACAGACATTTGAATTCCAAACTGGAAAGACCATTGTGATTCCTGTTGTCAGTTCCCACTCTCATCTGAGGAAGCTTCAAGCCTGCCATCTAACAACCTCACTGGCGGCACTGGTAGACACTGAGTTTGTAATTTGCTCTAACAAAATGCTGTATATACATTCCAGATTACCACAAAAATATTCCAGGATTTCTAACTGATATGAACACTGAAATTGGTGATTTAAACAATCCCTCTCTTTCCTTTAGTGATTGGCTAAACTCCTGGACTGGAGGATTTTTGTCAACTACCCAAGGACTTTTCTTGGGGCTTCTCTCTTGTTATTCTAATTATGTTTTGCTGCTTTCTCCCATGTCTCTCTGCCTGGTGCCAAGACTCCATCACTACAATCACATCAAGCCAACAGATGAGCCTTGCTACTCAAGAAGGCACACCTTGGATTCAGCTGCCACCACCTTTTGTATCTCCTCTATATATTCCCCAACAGACCAATATTGGCCAAATAGGTAGGGAAAACTCTATGCCCCTAGTCAGCAGAAAGAAGCTACAAAAGATGAAACCTTCCATCTTCATCAACCTTAAAGACGTAAGGGTCGACCTTGTTCAAGGGGGATATGATGAGGGAGCATGAGGCAGGCTGAGGGGTAAAGCCCAAGCTAGCCCCCCCACCCCCACCCCAGGTGGGATCTGAGTGTTATTCCTTGGACACTCTTGACTACCCCAGATCAAAGCAAAGGGGCTTAAGCCCTTGCCATGGTAATGTGGGAAACTAAGGCAAATGAAACATTAAATTCCCTTACTGCCTATAGCTCATTGACAAGTCCCTGGAATGGGCAGAGTGACCTCCCTCTAACTGCTCAGCTGCCTCAATGATGACACTTTGCTAGGGGCAAAAGAGAGCCTTAGCTTAACATTATCCCAACCTCAAGGACCGTGTAAGTCAACTTCTTTTATTGCAACTGACCCAAGATATATGCTGGCAATCATACTCCAAGCTGATGCCCCCCCCCCCCCCCAATATACATCTAATGGATCTCTTGACTGAAGTTTTAGTAAATGGTAATAAATGGTATGTCCCTAGCAACAGCTAGCCCCTCATGGTCCTGAAAACCTCGCTTCCAACATTCCTTAGCGACTTCATCCCTGACTCCCTGCCAACCTGATGGTATATAATGATGAGTTCCCTGTTAGGACCCCAGTGCAGCTCTTCCTGCACATGGGTCCTGTCCCCATGATTTAATAAAACCACCTTTGTGCACCAAAGATGTCTCAAGAAATCTTTCTTGGTCATCGGCTCTGGACCACCCCCACAACTACCCCCAAACTTCATCAGGTCGACAGCAGAACTCCACCCACTGGCTGCTACAGATGCCTTCATTCTGAAGAGCAGACAGTTACCAAATTTTCAGTATCCTTCAGGACCTTCCATGTGCAGGAATCAGCCCATTCAAATTCTAGTGCACCAGAGCCACTTTCCAAATACCTGAGGGTAAGCCACAAGCCAGTATCTGCTATGAGTCATTACTGGCCTCAAAGGACAGGGAAAAAAAAGCCAATGCCAGAAACTTTCCATCTCTTTCTGAAGGAACAGTGCAGGAGGTTTCCCTTGGTCCTAGCCCACACATTGTTCATTCTCCTGAGGCAACCACCTTGCCAGGAGTTTGTGCTAGTCACTTTTTTTTTCTCTATCGCATTGTCTTCTGTTAAGAAAGAACTTTGTATCTTCCTGTATCCTTCTCCATCCTGTTTCTCTTTTGCAACAACGTTCTCCCTGTTGTCCATTCAGGGACAGTGTCTCAGAGCCATTTTTTCTACTTTTAACATGGGTGTCAGGCCATATTCTTGTCACTCCGGGCTACGTTGGGCCACAGGCCCCTCAAAAATTGCCTTTCAGTACTATGTTGACAAAGGTAAGCCCTGGGCATTTCAAAGTGCCCACCCAGCACTTGAATGCCCGTGTGTAGTCAGGGTCACTGATATTGGGATGGAGCTATCCTCCGTCTTGTGGGACAAGAGGACCATGGAGCTAGACATTTCATTCTCAGCTTGATCGCATTCTCCACTGAAATGAAAAACTTTGGCCCTGCGTGTAGCCATTCCAATTCCCTGGCTGTATTGATAAGGGTGTCTTGGGTCCCAAGCAAGGGCAATGAGGCTGTGCTCCACAGAGTGAGTGCCCAGCCCTTCCTAATGAGCTCTGACTCTGGTCTGTGCTAAGAGCAATCAGTTTCTGATATCCAAAAGGAAATATTGCCTTCCTGTCAGTACTTGGTGTTTGGCTGGCTGATACAAGCAATGATGGTTAGCCAACTTGTTTCCCTCCCTGGCCGTTAAAGATGCTTTCAGCCTGAAGAGCAGTTGCTTCACCCAGGTGCAGTATTCTTGAGGACCTGCTTAGAACAGAAAGAGAACATTCAGGAACCACTGCACCACAGCCCAGGTCCAAACACTTGGGCATTAGCCTGAAGCACATACCTGCTACCTTTTGAATCACTGCTGCCTCTACCCTCTGACATGGTGGGAAAGGAGAAGAGTGAACACCAGAAGCTTTAGCTCTCTTTGTGAAGTAGGAATACAGATATCTTGCCTTTGGGCTCCCCCTGTAGACGATGGAGGTTTCCCTTTGCCCTAGCCCATATGTGTTTCTTATCTATGTGTTTGTTATTCCTGAGATCATCAGCTTGCCAGGGGATTGTACTAGTCATTTAACCCTCAGATTTATCCCCTTTTCATCTCTCAGAAGGAACATTGTCCCTCAGTGTATCTATTTCCATTCTCTTACTCTTTATTTAATGTTTATTTGTGCCTCATATGACTATGGAGGGCAGGCCGATGTTGGGGCTCCAGGCAACGGAGTCCAGAGGTTTCTGGAGATAAGGCCCCTGCCTTTTTCCTGTAATTTACTAAAATACTTGTAAATGGATGGCAGCTCTGCCAGTTTAACCCCTTGTTTTCTGTCCTTTCCTTTATCCTTGGGTAGCCCGGAGTGCTTGAGGAATGGCACACATATGGCTCCTGGAGGTGCTATTTGCAAACTAGGACTTGGTTTGCAGGCTGGGTGGGGCAGTGAGGCTGTCAACCACACAGTAGGCTCCCAGGGACTGGTGGTGAGTTCCCACTCTGCTTCTGTGCTAACCAAGAGTAATTCCTGTCTAACAACCCAAAGGAAAGATTGCCCTACTGTGAGAGAGCATTTAGTGCTTGGCTTACGATGCTGAAGAGAACATAATCCATGCATACGAGGTATGTTCCAGGACATAGTGCAGAAAGTGGCCATTCAAAACTATTGGGCCACAGGAACCAAGTTTCCAAACACTTGAGCAGCAGCATGCGGCATGGAACCGCTACCCCTGAATCCCTGCTGCCTCTATCCCCTGATGGGAAGGGCAGGAAAAAGAGCAAAGGCCAGAAGTCTTCCCTATCCTTTAGAAGGAAATATGCAGACCTCTTGGGACTGGGCTGTCAGGAGGTTACCCATTAGAGGGTTAGTTTGTGTCTGGCCACAGGTGTTTCTTATTCCTTAGACAGTACCTTGCAAGGAAATTGTGCTGACATTTCATTGGAATCTTTGTCCCATTCTCATCTATAATCATGCACTTTGGCTTTTCGCCGTTCCATTTCAATACCTTTCCCCCCACTTTTGTCAACGTAGTTCCTCCCTGGCTGTCATTCAGAGCCAGTGTCTCTGAGAGCTAGCCTTCCCTTTAAGTTGGGGGATCTGGCCAGATCCTTGTGTCTCGGGCATAGGTTGGGACACAGGACCCCTCGTTATTCACCTTTCAGAACTATGTGGACAATGGGAGGTACAGGGCACTTGAGGGTGCCCAGCAGAGTGTCCATGTTTAGGCAATGCCAGGGTTTGGGAGGGAACTGGCTTCACTGCTGGTTGAGGAGAAACGATGTGAGACATTTCATTCCCAGCTTTATCCTTATCTCCTCTGTCATGTAGAGCCTTTGCCTTCCATACAGCCCTTCCAATCCATATTCTGTTTTTATGACAACATGATGGGTCACAACCAGGAGGAATTGGTCTGTCAGCCACCCAGCCAACATCCATGATTTCTGATCAACTACCACTCTGGGTCTGTGCTATGTGAGAGCAATCACTTTTTCCCAGAGAATAATGATTCTCCTGTGCATGAGTGCTTCTTGCTTGACTGGCCCTGGCAGTCTCTGTGATGGGTAGCCAGCCTGCTTCCCTCCCCTGGCTGACTGAATTATCCTCTTTCTCTAAGGCAGATGGATCAGGCATGCACAGTAGACCGCAAGACTATTCAGCCCTAAAAAAGCCCTGTCAGGGAATGCTGTCCCGTGATTTGGTTACAAAATCTAGAGCACAATAGGAGCCCAGGCCTGCAACCACTGAATCACTGAATCAGGGCACTTTCTATGCCCTGAGAGGTAGTTCATACAAAGGATCCCAGGTCAGAAGCATTCCTTCTCTTACTGAAAGCAAAGTGCAGGCCTCGTGCCAATTGGGCACCTGGGTGTAGGCAATGGATGGTTCCCTTTGCCCCAGCCCACAAGTGTTTCCTACTACAGACAACAGTTATCTTCTCGGGAGATTGTGCTAGGCACTTCCTTCTCAGCTTCATCTCATTCTCTTCATCTTGTAAGGATGCACTTTGGCCCTCTGTGTATTTATTTCCATCCTTTTGCTCCTTTTTTTTTGAAGCAGGATCTTGCTAGAGTCCACTCAGAGTCCATGTCTCAGAGCAATATCCTCCACTTTAAACTGTGGGCTCTGGCTGAGTCCTGGGAGCTCTGAATAGACTGGCAACGGGACCTCTTGTAATTTCCCATTAGAACTCTGTGCACAATGAGAGGCCTGGGGCATATCAAGCTGTGCATGAATGGATGCATGTAGGCGGTCCCAGAGGTTTAGGGAGGGACTGGCCTTACACATGCAGCTAGAGAAAAGGTAGAGAGAGATGCCCAGCAGCGTTATCCCATTCCCATCTGTCATGTAGAGCCTTGGCTTCCCTTATAGCCATTCTCACCAATTTGCTATTTTCAAAATCTTGGGTCACATTCAGGGATGATTGGGCTTTCACTCACGTCACACAGGCAGAGCCCAAAGATTGGTGCTCAACTTCTCTGGTCCTGTGCTCTGCGAGAGCAAAGAGTACCCTTATATCAGAGGAGGGATGGCCCTCTTGTCCCTGAGTGCTTGTTACTTGGCCAGCTGTGGTAAGTGCAGCAAAGTGCAGAGGTGCCTTCATTTTGAGTCACAGATGGCTGCCATATGCACATTAGGCCTTGGGACCTGGCCAGCACAAAAAGGGCCCTTTCAAGAACTACTGCATCAGGTCGACATTGCAAACACTTGATCACCAGCTGGGAGCAGGAAGCCCTTGCCTCTGAATCAATGCTGCATCTATTTCCTGATGGGAAGGAAGGGAAAACCACCCAAACCACTTTTCCCTCTGTTTCTGAAGGAAGAATCCGCAGCTCTGGCATAATTTCACTCTCAGGTGTAGCTTTGGAGGTTTCCTTTGACACCAGCCCCCAAGTGTTTCTTACACCCCAGATAGCCAGCCTGCCAGGAGATAGCAGGAGGCAGTTAATTCTGTTAAGGAAGAACTTTAGTCCTCCAGGTGCCTATTTGCATTTTATTGCTCTTGGTTCAACAAACTGGTGCTACCTGGGAGCCATTAGGAGGAAGAGTGTCAGAAGAACGTCCTCTGTTTAGAAAATTCTAGGATCCACAAGTCTGTGTCAGGTACACAGCCCAGGTGCAAACATTGGTGTGGAGTGCCCAGTCAGTTCCTGAGCCAATGGACAGCTCTCAGTGTAGTGTCACGTATCCCAGAGGACAGCAGGCCCCTCTGTCGCTGGGGGCTTGGTGCTTAGTCAGCTGGAGTAATTGCGGGGATGGGTAGCCCGCTGGCCTCCCTTCCCTGGCTGAGAGAGGTGCCTTCATCCTGCAGAGGAGATGATTCATGCATGCACACCAGGCTCCACGTCCTGGTCAGGGCACAAAGGGACTTTGAAAGGCTCAGTTCTAACCATTTGACCATGAGCCACAGCCGAATCCCTGCTGCCCGTCTTCTAGTGGGAAAGGGCAAAGAACACACGCAAAGCCTTTACCTTTGGTAAGGTATGAAGAATGCAGACCCCTTGCTGACAGGGCTCCCAGGTGTATCCTGTGGTGGGCTCCCTTCACCAAAGTCCACAGGTGTTGCTTCTTCCTGAGACAGCCAACTTGCTAGAACATGGCACTTGTCACTTTATTCTCCACATCATCCCATTGTCATCCCTAATGAAGAACTCTGGCCCTCTGTGTATCCATTTTCACCCTTTTGCTCTATTTCCAAACTAGGCCCTCTCTGGGATCCATTGCATGTAGTCTCTTGGCAGAATATCCTTGGCATTCCACTGGGGATCCTAGTCGGGTGCTTGTGACTGTGCAAGAGGTTTGGCTACAGGGCCCCTGGTAGGTTAGTGTCAAAACCACGCAGGCATTCAGAGGTCTAGGGCACTGGAAGGGTCCAGAAGAGAAGGTTGGCACTTCGGCTGAGCCAGAGGGCTGGGAAGTGAGCTGGCCTCCTTTCTTGGCTGAGGGGGAAAGAAGTTGCATAGCCCCTTTCCAGGTTGATTCCGTTTCCTTTGGAGATATTGACCTTTGGCTCTTTGTAAGGCCATTCCCTTTCCTTGGCTTTATGTCTAACTATGTCCCTGGTTAGACTTAGGAGCCATGGGGCTGTCACTCAGCTGGTGCCCTGGGATAGATTTTTGCACAAGCCTGTGCATATGGCAGATGGGCACCAAGCAAGGCAGCCAAACCACTGCTAATGGCAGCACTTGTGCTTACCCAGACTTTGATTTACCTTCCAGCTGGGTCAGAGGGGTCATCAGGATCACAGGCATCAGTGCTGCATGCAGGGCACGGCCACAAGGAAGTTTGTGGGTCAGGGGCTAAGGCGTGAACAGCCCTGTCCATGAGGCAGTGCCATAGCTGCCTAAGCAGCCCAGCAAAGCCACCGTGTGCTCATGGGGTGGCAAACATGGCATTGTTCTGTGCAGCTCTGTCCTCCTTCAGCATGCTCAAAAGTAGCAATGGCAACATTTCTGGCTGGCAGGACGAGGTTTACAAGAGCCCCAAGGATATTGGCAGAAGACAAGGACTGGCTGATAGCGTGGAACCCAGGAGGGCAGCCTCCTTACTAGTTCCCTTCTCCCATCCCACTTTTGCAGGATTAATGTGCCCTCACAGGAAAGGGATATGCATGATGTGATGCATTGAACAAAGCCAGCAATAACCTATAATGAGGATGAACTGAGTCAAGATGCTGGCCAGTGTGCAATATGCCTGGAAGAAATGCAGAGGGAGATACTAGAGCAGGGTTGCCTTGCCTGTTCACATATCTTTATGGCTGCATTGGTTTAAAATAAATAGATCTTGCCCTGAGTGTCATTCAGACAGTGTAACAACTTCCCATTTTACAGTTATTCTTGTCTTTTCAAGACACTTGAAAGTCTGCGAGGCTCTGAGGTTGTGTCCCTGTGGCCAAACACAAACACAAAAAGACAGGCCTCCTTCCTTGGCCAGAAATCCGAGTACTGAGAGACTCATGTAGAGGGAAACCATCATACAGGGAAGACTATCCTGCTGAAGAGCCAGGGGCCTTCTGGCCAAACACATGCCACGTTCCCAGGGAATGGACCAGAATTCCCAGTAGAGGGCCCAGCGTATGACTCTAATCCACTCACCTGGAATGGAGCCCAGGGAGGGCTCAGAGTGAAACTAGAGCAAAGGGGTGAAAAATGGATAGAGGGAGGGCCAGAGTTGTGCATCAGGGATAAGAATGACTAGTAGCATCTTCGTGATCTCACTGACTGATGACTCAGGAATGAGAAACACCTGTGGGCTTTGGCAACCGGTGCCATGTGTAAGTTCCAGCTGAGAGCCCTGTCTGCAAGAAGCCTGCCCAGATCTTTCTTAAGCATCATAGGGAAAGACGTAGCTCTGGGTGTGTGTTCTGCCCTTGCCATCAGTCCATAAGGGTAGCAGTGATACAGCTGTAACAGGGATGTGTTCCTGGCTGATGGGCAAGCATTTGGAAGTGGGACTTGGTGCAGGATTCCATCCAAAGGTACTTTCTGGGCTGACCAGATCCGGGAGCTTCTTGCCCACATGAAAACCTGCTGTTCTTCCAAACGAAGGGGTCTCCATTAGTGAGGGGAGGGAGACCAATTGGCTACCCATGCTCGTGCATACCCTAGCCAGCTAAGCAACACCATGTGCACCGCGATGGGAGGGGCAGGTTTCCTCTGGGATATGAGACCCAGAGAACCTTCGATTTCCTCAGGAACTGACTGGGAAACTGGCACCATTCATACAGACACTGCCGTGTAAGTGAAAGCCCTATGCTCCTGGAACGTGAATGGAGACCTAGCTAGAAAAGCAGCAGTGGCATGGGAATGAGTAAGAGCAGTTCCCAAGTTGGCATCTCCAAAGAAAATGGCACCCATCTAGGAAAGAGAGATCTTTCTGAATGAAATCTCAAACCAGACAGGAGGCTGGCTCCCTTCCTCAAACCTCTGGCTGGCCTACACACATTCTCCACTGGGTTCCTGCAGATACCCTCAGCCTGGTGATGCCCACAAATTCTGAAACCCAATTCCTACGGCCCCTGTGGCCAAACCTCCTGCCCACTCACTAGCATTGTACCAGACTCCTCACTTCATAAGAAAGGATAGGACTCTGAGACACTGGCTCCGACAAGATTCCAGGGAGAACCTTGTTGCCAATGAAGAGCAGTTATTTACTCTTGCTATAATACCCTGCTAAAAAACCAGAGCTATGGGACAGAAGGTCAGCTGACCTCTGGGACATCAGACTCTCAGAGGCCTCTTTTGACTCTGGAAATGACTAGAAACTCGCCTCCAGTCCTTGGGATTTGGTTGTGGACATGGCAGCCCCATGGTCTTGGTGGGTGACTGTGACCAAGGGGATATGAGCACCAATGGGATAGGAAGTTGAGACCACGTTCTGCATTCCACTGGGCATGAGGCAATTCAAAGAGGGAGATATCTCTATCATCCCTTCATCTTCTCCCACACAGCAGGCAGGATCCTCCCCTAGCCACTGGCTTCAACTACCCTTAAGTATTCTCCCTGGGTATGTTTACACATCCTAGGTGTGGGGTTGGCCAGAAATTCTAAAACGATCTTGAGGAGGACCCAGGGTAAAACCTACATCACCATCCAAAGGAAAAAGCCAAACAGGCAAGCTGAAAGAAAAGGATTGTACTCTAAGTCACTGGCTCTGCATAAAGTCTACACAGAAACTCTTTGGACAAAAAAGGCTAAGTGGTGGAGATGGAGACCTAGACTCTTGGAGTTCTTCATCACTCTTGAGATTTGGAGAATGTTGAGAATGAGGTACCCAGCACAGTCTCCTAGAAAGCTGCTCGTATCTGGAAATAGAAATGCCCGTGGGCTTATGCAAAGGGAGCCCTCTGAAATGGCACACCTGAAAGCCCTGTCAGCAACAAACACCCATTCATTCTTTTGGAGCCAGAGGCATCTGGCTACATCTGTCCCTCCAACTTTTGGTAGCAGTTGATGGAGCCAACGGTATTTGAGGTGTCACTATTGGGTTCTACTGGCTCTTGCTCAGGAGTCTGGAACAAGGACTTTGTTCTCTATTCGTGGACAAGGATCCTCCTCCACTGACCATGGACTGGTCCATACTGCCCACATGCCAACTGTGTGCTTCCCCGAATGAAGGCCACTCAATCATCCAGCTCAGGGATGAGAGATGGCTCCCCTTCACCTCCCATACCACAGCAAGCCAAGCAAAAATCACTCAGGGACTAAAGGCCATCTTTCCTTTGCTAGATCAGAGCCTGAGAGCTCTCCCTGAGCACAGGAGTTTGATGCCTACCCAGGGGGTGCCAGCTGAGTGAGTGATGGCTCCATGGCTCCTAAGGGGGAAAAAGTCAGAAAGAAAGCAAGGGGAAGGAAGTGGGCCCAAGGAGGAGGGGGGCACAAAATTCGACATGTCCAGTGGCAATTGGGACCTACTTGGAAAGAAGGTGTCTTCCTTCACTGGCCCTTGGCCAAAAGGAGGCCAGCTCCCTACCCAAATCTCTGGCCCAGGCTTCACACAAACATCGCTATTTTGGGCAACGAGAAATCCCTGGGCCTATTGAGATCCACATACTTCTGAAACCCAACGAAGTAATGAAGAAAGATCCCCATGGGAAAATCTCACCCACATTCACAAGGACTGGGTCAGACTCCCCGGTGGAAGGCAGAGGATAAGACTGTGAGACACTGACTCTGTAGGGGTTGTGGGAAGAACCCTGTTTCTAAAAATGATCAAAGATGTGTGATCATGGTAAGGAGGTCAGAGCTCTCCAGAGATAGGAAGGGGATTTATATGGAGCAAGAAGTGCCCAGCACCTGCTCCTGGCAAACTGGCTATGGGAACAAGAAGAAACACATGAGCACTTAGGCAAACCAGGCCTCTAGAGTCTGCATCTGGGAGCCCTGTGGGAATAGGCCTGCCTTCTTCTTCAGGAGGACTTAGAGAGCCCTGGGACTTTGTCTGCTTTTCTTGGTTTCCCAGCACTGAACGGAGTGAGCAGTGACAGTGCTGTAGCCATGAGGTGCCCCCAGCTATGGTTGCAAAGTGTGGAAAGGGGCACTGGGGCCATCTTCTGATAAAGGGCTCTTTCTGGGCTGACCAGCTTCTGGCGCCTCCTGCACATGTGAACAGTTTGCTACTCAGAAGGAAGGCCCATCCATCAGGCAGAGCAATGAGGCAAACTGGCTCCCCTCCCACAGCCCCTGCTACAAAGAGCCAACCACCAAGCACAGGGATTGGAGGGCTATTCTCTCTCAGATAGCCCATGCTCATGGCTGTCCCTGAACCAAGGACTGAGTGGGCATCCAAAGCCCATCCTTTGGTGCCCAGTGCATGAGTGCCAGCCCCAGGGCTCCTAACATTGAGCAAAGACTGAGTCAAAACGACAGGAGGCAAAAGGGACTGGCTGAAGCCAGGACCAAAGGGAATGTGTCGATATGTCCACTCAGTGGGAATGTGATCAATGTGAAAAGGACAGGTTAAACTTCATTTCTCCTAGGTCCAGTAGGAGGCCAGCTCCCCACTCATACAGCTGGCCCAGCCTCCACCCAAAGAGTTCTCAGCTGGACCCCTTCAAATGGCCTAGGGCTCTGCATGTCCATGGAATCCTGAAACCAAAATGCCAGGGCCCCTTTGGCTCAACCTGTCCCACAGACACAAGGGTTGGTCCACAGTGGGCATTTGCAAGCCTGAGCTATCATTCTGACAGAATTGTATGGACCCCAAGATGAACCTTGATGGAGAATAAAGCACTCTCATGAAACTTGATACTCCTAGGGTCAGAGATCTTCATTCAGGATGAGAATTGCATGATGCTGAGAAAACACTGAACAACACAATAAAGGAGCAAGCAGGTGTGGTCAGGAGTCAGAGAAATCTTTTGTGGGCTTCGGCTACAGGTCAACTCCAAAGGATGCCCCTTGGAGCCCTGTGAGCAAGAGACCCTCATTCTCCCATAACAAATAGAGGGAATTTGGTGTGTTTCTGCCCATCGTGTCAGTAGATAGGGAGAGCAGTGACCCTGAGGTATGAAGAAGGTGTTTCCATGAGATGATCAAGAGGTGGGAAGGAGACCTTAGTGCACTATGTTTTCAAAAGGTGTTTTGTGGGCTGATCAGGTCATGCAGCAAAGTGCGCATGCACAGACTGCCTGTTCTTCCAAGTGAGGGTATCTCCATCTATGAGGGGTGGGAGTCAATGTGGCTACCCATTCCCACGATGACTGTAGCCTGCTAGGCACTGAGGGCTCAGGGACAGGAGTGCTAGCTCTCCTCTCAGCTATCAGAATCTTAGAGGTCTGCATTGGCACAGGACCTGCCTGGAAACTCACCTCCAATTCATGGACATTGGTTGTGTACGGGACATCCCCAAGGTGTTGGTATGTGAATTGAGACCAGAGAAGCAGTAATGGGTTAGTTATGACTCCCAGGCCAGTCAAAGCTCTGAATTCAAATGGGTACGGGTCAAATCGAGGAAGGACATAATCTATCTTCTGTACCCTCTTCCCACACACGAGGCAGGAACATCCCCTAACCCGTGGCTGAGCCTACCCACAAGTATTCAGCCTCAGCACCTTCACACACCCTAGGTTTGGTGATGGTCACATCACTCTGAAACCAAATTGAGAATGCCCCATTGCATTACCTATCTCACCATCCCAGGGATACCACCAGACTCACAAGCTGAAAGAAGGGAATGGTACTCTAAGGCAATGTCTCTGAATACATTCCATTCAGAACCTTATGCAAAAACAGGGTAATGAGTGGACATGGAGACACAGACAGCCAGAGTTCTTCCTCACACATGAGATGTGGAGACGTTTGAGAATAAGTATTCAGCACAGTCTCCTATCAAGCTAGTTGTATCCAGAATAAGAAATGCCTGTGGGCTGAGGCAAAGGGAACGCTCTGCAGGAATTCAGCTGGGAGGCCTGCATTCTGATTTTAGGGGACAGAGATTTCTGGCAATATCTCTCCCTCCCACATGTTCTATCTGTTGATGTCGACCCCAGGTTTGAGCTCTAGGTATTTGGTTCTGTTGGTTCTTACAAGTTTGGAACAAGGAAATCATTCCCTGTTCCTGGAAAAGGCTTCCCCTGTGCTGACCCTCTCTTTTCCCCGACTGCTCATATGCAAACTGCCTCTCAGAATGAAGGCAACACAGTCATCCAGGACAGTGAGACAGGCTGGCTCCCCTTCCCCTTCCATACTACAGCAGGCCAATCACCAATCTTCCAGGGAATAAAGGCCAGCTTTCCTTTGTTAGCTCAGAGCCTGAGAGCTCTCACTGAGCACAGGAGCAGAGAGTTTGATCCCTATCAGGTGAGCTACATGAGTTTCTGATAGCTCCCTGGCTCCTAAGGGAGAAAAAGAAACCTGTCAGAAATACAGCAAGGTGAAGGAAATGGGCATGAGGAGGGCCAAAGCTTGAGTGTCCAGTGGGAATTGGGTTCTACTTGTAAAGAAGGTGTCTTACTTTGTGTGCCCTCGGCCCAGAAGGTCACTTCTGTGTCTGAGTCTCTCGCCCAACCGACACACATTCTCTGCTGGGACCCTTCCATTGGCCTGGGTCTCTGAATGACCACATACTTCTGGAACCCAATGAATTGATGAAGATGGAGCCCTGTGGCCAAAATCTCTCCCACGGTCTCAAGGACTGGGTCAGAGTCCCAGGTGGAAGGCAGAGGATAGGACCGTGAGACACTGACTCTGAACCGATTGTGGGAAGAACCTTGTTTCTACAAGAGAGCAAGGATGTGTAAAGGTGTATAAGGAGGGTCAGAACTCTTTAGGGATGGAAAGGGGAATTATGTGCAGAAGGACAGGTCAGGCAGGAGCTCCTGGCAACCTCGCTATGGGAAGAAGAAACACCAGAATCCGTAGGCAACACGCCATCTAGCGTCCGCATCTGGGAGCCCTGTCAGCAACAGGCCTGCCTTCTTCAGAAGGACCTAGAGGGCCCTGGACTTTGCTTTTATTGCTTTCCCCATCATTGAATGGAGTGACCAATGACAGTGCCGTAGCTGCCAGGTGCCCCCAGGATTTTCTCCACAGTGTGGAAAGGGGCATCGGGCCCCTCTTCCTGTAAAGGGCTCTTCTGTGCTGACCAGCTTCTGGAACCTCCTGCTTCTGTGTGATCTCTCTGCTTTTCAGAAGGAAGGCCAGGTCCCTCCAACAGGCAAAGCAATGAGGCAAGTTGCTTCCCCTCCCTGCACCCCTTGCTACAATCACCAAGCTCAGGGATTGGAGGGCTCTTCTCCTTTGGGATAGCCGATGCTCATGGCTGTCACTGAGTACAGGACCAAGTGGGACCTGACGCCCACCTGTTGGTGCCCTTTGAGTGAGTGCCAGATCCAGGGCTCCAAAGGTTGAACACAGACTGAGAATGACAGGAAAGGAAAGGGAATGTCTCCAGCCTGGGCCAACATACGTTCAATATTTCCATCCAACGGGAATGTGATCAATGTGGAAGGGTCATGTTAAACTTCATTTTCCCTAGGCATGGAGACCAACTTCCTCCTGATACATCTGGCCCAGCCTGCACACAAACAGTTCTCAGCTTGACCCCTTTGAATGGCCTAGGGGTCTAGATGTCCACGGAGTCCTGAAATCAAAAAGCCATGGCCCATTTGGCTCAACCTGTCCCACAAGTCACAAGGGCTGGTCCATAGTGGACAGTTGCAAGCTGGAGCTATGACTCTGAGTGACTGATTTTGTGGGGACCACAAGAGGAACTGTGGTGGAAGAGAAAGCAATGTCATGAAATTAGATACACCAAGGGCCAGAGTTCTTCATTGAGGATGAGATTTGGGTAATGTTGAGAACAATTGGACCAGCACAGTATATTAGCACACTGGCTTGCTCAGACCTCAGAGGAACCCTTTGTTGGCTTGGCTAAAGGAGTACCTCAAAGGATGTCCCTTGGAGCCCTGTGAGCAAGAGACCCATATTATCCCTTAAGAAACAGAGGGAAGCTTTGGCTTCTGTTGTCCTTCTGCACATCGTGTCAGGAGATGGGACAACAATTATTCTGAGTCATGAAGAATATGCTTCTTTGTGATGATCAATAGGTTTGGACGAGGCTAGGGTGCACCATTTATTCAAAAGGCTCTTTGTATGTTGATGAGTTCACGAAGCATGCTGCACATTCACAGTCTGTCTTTTCTTCCAAATGAAGCTATGTCAATTAGGGTCTGTGTTCATGTGGCTACCCTTTCCCGCGATACTGTGGTCTGCTATGCACTGAGGGCTCAGAAACAGGCATGCTAGCCGTCCTCTCAGGTATCTGACTCTGAGACCTCTGTATTGACTCCAGAAAGGCCTGGAACCCCACCTCCAAACCTTGGAACTTGGTATGGAAGAGCCCCTTGGTCTTGGTGTGTAAACTGAGAACAAGTTAGAAAAACAGCATTGGGATCAGAATCACTATGAAGTGACTCATGGTCCTGCATTTCAAATGGACATTGGTTCAAATCTAGGAAATATCTCTGTCTTCCCTTTCACTTGTCCCACGTGGGAGGAGGGATCTTCCCCTAACCAGTGGCTTGGTCTACCCACACGCATTCTCCCTGGGCACCTTCAAATACCCTAGGGTTTTGGTTGGTCACACCTTTCCGACAGCTAATTGAGAGGGGCCCAAGAAACACCTATATTACCAAAGATGGCCACCGGCAGAAACCAACTGGAAGAAAGACAGTATGTCTCTCAGAAACTGGGGTTAAACAGAACCTGATTTTTTTTTAAGTAAAAAAGGAGAGCCATGTTGTGTAAATGGAGACACAGACTGCCAGTGTTCTTCATCACAGCTGACGCATGGAGAATGTTGAGGTTGAAACAACCATCACATTCTCCTATCAAGCTGGTTGTGTCAGGAAAAAGAAAAGCCTGTGGGCTTAGACAAAGTGAGCCCTCCAAAGGACTGCACACAGGAGTGAGTCTTCTCATCAAGAAGCCTGAAGTCTTTCTTCAGGAGTCAGAGATTTCTGGCTTTGTCCCTTCTGGTATTTCCATCAGTTGTCAGAGGCAACAGTGTTTGAACTGTAGCTGTTGCATTCTGCCAGCTCTTGCTCAGGAGTCTGGAACAAGGACTTCACTCCCTGTTCTTGGCATGGGCTCTTCCCGCTGGAGTGTTGACCCACTCTTGGTTCCTACTGCCCATGTACAAACTTTCTGCTTCTCAGAATGAAGGCAACTTAAGCAGGTGAGTGAAGCAAGGCCGCCCCCCTTCATCTTCTATACCAGAGCATGCCAAGTACCACCCACTCAGAGGCCACTGTTCCTTTGGGATAGCCAAGCCTGAAATCTCTCACGGGGCACAGGGTCAGAATGGGAGTCTGAGTACCAGCTGAGTGCCAGGGTGCCAGCTGAGTGAGTGACAGTTCTGTGGCCCTGATGTGTGAACAAAAATTTATCTTGAAATACAGCCATGGGAAGAGAATGACTAGGAAGTGGACCAAAGCCCGACATTTCAAATGGGAAATGGATCAATGTGGAAAGGAGATGTATCACTTCATTTCTTCTCCATCCAAAAAGGAAGCCCGGTCTCTCCTGCAACCTCTGGCTCAGCATACAAACATTCTCTGCTGGGCATCTTCCAATGACCCAGGCCTCTGGATGTCCATATGCTTCTGAAACCAGATGAAGGGGTGGTCCTGTCTCAAAATCCACTGCACACTCACAAGGACTTCACCACCCTCTCTACTTGAAAGCAGAGGCTGTTCCTCTGAGAGACTCACTTAGAATGAACCTCAGGGAGAAACTCATTGGACAGCAGAGCAAAGGGGTTCAAATGATAGTCAGTGTGCTACAGTTCTTCATTAGAGATGGGAGATGGGAGAGATGGGAGACTGTTGTGAATGAAGTGGCTAGCACAATCTTTTAGCAAGTTGACTGTCTCAGGAATTAGAAACAGCCTTGGGCTATGGTAAAGGAACTTCTCTACAGGCCACACCAAAAGCACTGGCATCATGAGGTTTTGATTATTCCTTCAAATACATAGGGAATGCCCTGGCTTTGATGTCTTTTCTGCCATCCCATTGGAACATAGGGGCAGCAGAGATGTAGCAGGGTATATGTGGAGCATTGGGGTGTTGTGTTTGTTAGGTGTGTGGTGTACGGACAGCGCGTGTTATGTGATTTATCAGCAGTACGTCTCTGGTGTATGTGTAAGTGTGTGCACTTCTGTGCATGGTATATGCAAAGTGTGTGTTTTTGTGTGTGCACGTGTGTGGAATACGTGTGCTGTATAGGTACCGTGATGTGTGTGTCATGTTTGGACTGTGTGATGGATATTTTGTGTATGCGATGTAGTGGGTTGGGTATATTACAAGTAAATTGTGCGTGGCGTTTATATATGGGGTGGGTGTCCAGTGCGAGTTTTAAGCAGTATAGAAAAGTGTTGTACATAGATTTGAATGTGTGTTCTTGCGGTACATTGTCATATGTCTTGTCTGTGTGTGATATGTTTGGTGTTTATGTTTCCTAGGCACTGTGGGAGGTTGAAGTGTGGTGTTTGTGGTGTGTGAGAGGTAGGTGTGTGGAGTGTGTTTGGTATGTAGACCTTGGCGAGTGTTGGCTAAACGTTGGTTATAGGGTGATGTATGTGAGACAAGATGATAGTTTGGTGTGTTAGTTGAGAGGTAGGTTCTCAACATTCTTGTTTCACAGGGTGGAGGATATGGCACTTTCCTTAGAATTCCTCGCATAGGTTTTCAAACACTTCTAACACAGTGAAACGAGATATTAATTGAAAGACATTTTCTCCATGGTTTTCTTTCAAGGAGTTGAGTGTATGGTACTGTCGGCATACAATTAGGCCTAGAGTTTCAAACACTTCTCAGTTGGGGAAAGGAGACGCTTTTGTGTCCAGTGTGTTTTCACCGAGTTGAGTATATGCAACTTTCCTTATTCTTCCCGGCATAGGTACGTGTTCAAACACTTCTCACTCAATGAAACAAGATGTTATTTTAAAAATGGTCACTCCACCCTGTTCTTTCACAGTGTTCAATATGGCACAAGTCTAAGCACTTGGCTTAGAGATTGCCACTTACATTTCAAACACTTCTAAGGTCGTCAAACAAAATGTTAGTTGAAAGGTCGTTTCTCCATGGCATTTTGTCACAGAGTTAGGTATATGGCACTTTCCTATAGTTACCCGCATAGGTTTTCTGACACTTGTTACATACTGAAACAAGAAAGTAGTGGAAAGATGGTTCCTCCACGATGTTATTTCTCATGGTGAGTCTATGCCAGTCCCCCATATTTTCTGCATAGGTTGGAAAGTCTTCTTACTGAAACAAGAAATTATTTGAAACACGCTTTTCTCCACAGGATCATTTCACAGAACTGAATATATGGCACTTTTCTTATAATGCCTTGCACAGGTTTTCGAACATGTCTAACAAAGGGAAACAAGAAGTTGGTTGAAAGACAGTTTCCCCACAGTGGTTTTTCACAGAGTTGAGTATACGCCCCTTTCCTTATTGGTTCCTGAAAAGGTTTTGGGAAACTTCTAACCCTGAAACAAGATGTTAGTTGACACACGGTTTTATTTCAAAGAGTTGAGCATATAGCACTCTCATTATACATTTAGCCCTAGAACTTCAAACACTTCTGACTTAGTGAAAGAAGATGTTTGGTGAAAGAGGCTTTCCCGAACGGGTTGTTTCAGAGTTGAGTCTATGGCACTTTCGTTATCATTTCCCACATAGTTTTTCAACCACGTCAGACTTAGGGAAAAGAAGTTAATTGAAAAATGCGTGTTCCAAAGTGTTTTTTGTTTTTCTCACAGAGGTGAGCATAGGGAACTTTCCTGAATGTTCCCTGTTTAGGTTTTTAAACACCTCTCACCCAATGAAACATGATGTTAGTGTAAAAATGGTTTCTCCACAGTGTTTGTTCGTAAAACAGAGTTGGGTAGATGGCACTTGCCTTAGAGTTCGCTGCTTCCTTTTTCAAACACTGCTAGCTTAGTGAAACAAGATGTTAGTCGAAAGGTGGTATCCCTGTTGTGTTTTTTTCACAGAGTCAAGGTCAGGTCACTGTCCTCATAGTTCTCTGCCCAGTTTTTCAAACATTTGTTAGTGAAACAAGGAACTAGTTGAAGGATGGCCTCTCCACAATGTTATTTCATAGAGTTGAGTGGATGGCACTTTCTTTATAGTTGCCAGGATAGGTTTTTCCAACACGTCTACCTTAGTGAAACAAGAGGTTGGTTGAAAGATGGTTTCGCCATAGTGCGCTTTCAGAATTAAGCATGTGGCCCTTTCCTTCTAGTTCCCTGCAAAGCGTTTCCAACACCACTCAGTTTGAAACCAGACCTCAGTTGAAAGATGTTTTCTCCATGGTTTTCCTTCAAGGAGTTCAGGGTCTGGCACTGCCGTTATACTTATAGTCCTAGATGTTAAGCCACTTCCAACTTAGTGAAACAAGATGTTAGCTGAAAGGTGGGTTATCCAGTGTTTTTTCAGAGAGGTGAGTATAAGGAACTTTCCTGAATGTTCCCCGCATAAGTTTTCAAACACCTCTCTCAACAAAACACGATGTTAGTTTAACAATGATTTCTCCACACTGTTGAATCTATGGCACTTGCCTTCGAGCTCGCCATGTACATTTTCAAACGCTTCTGCGGTAGTGAAACAAAATTGTAATTTGAAAGGTCTTTTCTTCACGGTGTGTTTTCACAGAGTTGAAAACTCTGTGTATTCACAGAGTTGAGTAAATACACTTCCCTCATAGTTTCCGGCATAGGTTTTCAGACACTTGTACTTCATGAAACAAGAAATGAGTAGACAGGTGTTGCCCCCACAGTATTTCATAGCGGTGAGTCAGTGCCATTGCCCAATATTTTCTGCATAGGTTTTCAAAGAATTCTAAGTGCATGGAATAAAAAGTTGTTTGAAAGATGGTTTCCCACATTACCTCACAGAACTGAGTACATGGACTTTCCTATAATTCCACAACAGGCTTTTTCAAACATGTCTAACGAAGACGATTCAACCAGAAGGTGGTTGAAAGCCCTGATCACCAGTGTCGTTTTCTTGGAGATCAACTTACTGAAACGTGATGTTTGTTGAATGATGGGTTTCCCCCATCCCCCAGTGTTGTTCCACAGAGTGCATATACGGCACTTTCCGTCTATTACGTCGCATTGATTTTCGAAATGCAGCGCATTCACAAGAATTTATTTGAAAGACGGTTTCCGCATAGTGCTGTTGCACAGAGCTAAGTACATGGCACTTTCCGTATATTTCCCCACATAAGTTTTCAAACACTTTTGACACTGTGAAGGAAGCAGGTAGTTGAAAGAAGCTTTCTCCACGGTGTGGATTCACAGAGAGGAGTTCATGGCACTTTCCTTACTTCCACGCACAAGGAGTCAAAGACTTCTAACCTACTGAAAGAAGAAGTTGGTTGCAAGACGTTTTCGCCACTGTGCTTTCTCAGAGTTGACTAATGTCCTTTTCTTATAGTTCTCAGCGCAAGTTATCAAGCACCTAACCTAGGGAAACAGGAGGTTAGTTGAAAGGTGGTTTCCCCACACGGTTATTTCACAAAGCCGAGTGTATGGTAGTTTCCTACAAGTCTGACCCAGTGAAACAAGAAGTTGGTTGACAAACCTTTTCCCCATTGTGTTTTCCCACAGAGTTAAGATTCTGGCCCTGTCCTTACAGTTCCCTGTAAATGCTTTCAAACACTTCTAACTTGGAAACAAGACGTCATTTGGAAGACGGTTTCTCGATAAGGTTTTAATTCAAGGAGTTGGGCATACAGCACTCTCCTTTTGCATTGAGGCCTAGGTTTGCAAGCCCATCTATCTTCGTGAACTAAGACTTTATTTGAAAGGTCGTTTCTCCGCTATGCTTTTTCACAGAGTTGAAGTCAACTCACTGTCCTCATAGTTCCACGCATAGTTTCAAACATTGTTAGTGAATTAAGGGATTGGATTCCTCCAGATTTTTTTACAGAGTTGAGTATAAAGCACTTTCCTTAGAGTTCCCAGGATAGGTTAACATAGTGAAACAAGGAGTTGGTTGAAAGATGGTTTCTCGATAGTGGTTTTTTTTTTTTTTTTCAGAATTAAGTATAAGACCCTTTGCTTACAGTAATGTGTAAAGGATTTCAAACCCCTTTCATTTTGAAACCAGATGTTTGTTGATATAGGGTTTTCTCTCAATTTGAAACCAGATATTCTTTGAAACAGGGTTTCTCTGTGGTTTTATTTCAAGAAGTTGAGGGGTATTTGTTATACATTTAGGCCTAGATTTTCAAACACTTCTGACTTAGTGAAAGAAGATGTGTGTTGAAAGAGGCTTTCCCAACTGTGTTTTTTCAGAATTGAGTCTAGGACACTTCGTTATCATTTCTTGCATAGAGTTTCAAACACTTTAAACCTACTGAGCAAGAAGTTAATTGACAAATGATTTTTCCAAAGCGTCTTTTTTTTCTCACAGAGGTGAGTATAGGGAACTTGCCTTAACGTTCCCTTCTAGGTTTTCCAACACTTCTCACTCAACGAAGCAGGATGTTACTTTACAAGCCATTTCCCCACTGTGCTGATTGTAAAACAGAGTTGAGTAGATGGCACTTGCCTTAGAGTTCACCCCGTACTGTTTCAAACCCTTCTAACTTAGTGAAACAAGATTTTAGAGCAACGTGGTTTCTCCATGGGTTTTGTCACAGAGTGGAGAAAATGTCACTGCTTAGGTCCTCACATAGGTGTTCAAACACTTTTAATGTAGTGAAACCGGATGGTAGTTGAAAGACAGTTTCCCCACAGTGTCGTTTGATCTGACTCTATGGCACTTTCCCTGCAGGCCCTGCCTGCGTTTCTCAACCTTAGTGAAACCAGATGTCAGTTAAAAGATGTTTCCACCACAGTGTTTTCTCACAGAGTTGAGTGTAGGGCATTTTCCTCATAGACCCTGCGTAGGCTTTCAAACGCTTCTAACTTGGTGAAACCAGAAGTTAGTTGAATGATGGTGCCTCCACAGTATTGTGTCACAGTGTCGTGTATATGTCAGTTCCTACATCTCTCCCCATGTAGGTTTTGAAGACAGTTCTCACATAGGGATCCAAGATGTTACTTGAAAGGTGGTTTCCGCAAAGGGCACTTTGATGGACCTGAGGATATGGCACTTCCAACATAGTCCCCAGCGTTTTCCAAACACTTCCAACTTAGTGAAAGATGGTATTTGAAAGTTGGTTTCGCCCCACTGTTGTTCCACAGAGCTGAGTATAAGGCAATTTCCTTATAGCCCATGCACAGTTTTCTAAACACTTCTCTCTTGGTGAAACCAGATGGTAGTTGGAAATCTGTTTCCCCAGTGTTGTTTCACAGAATTGAGTATATGGAGCTATCCCCAGAGGCCCCACAAGTGTTTCCAAACACTTCTAACTTAGGGAAATCAGATGCTTGTCGGATGGTTTCCCCCACAATGTTTCATACAGCTGTGGGTATGTTCACTTTCCCTAACCTAGTGAAACCAGGTGTTACTTAGATGTTTACACAGGGTGGAGTACATGGCACTTTTGCTGTAGGCCCCACATGGGTGGGTTTTCAGACACTTCTACAAGATGTTACTTGAAACAGGATGTTAGCTGAAGCAGGTGGGTCCCGCACAGTGCTGTCTACTAGAGTTGAGCTAAAATTTAGTCATGGGCCCCGCATAAGTTTCCCAACACTTCTAACATAATGAAACCTTGGGGTAGTCGAAAGATGGTTTCTCCACAGTATTGTTTCGCAGAGTCATGTGTCACTTGCCTCATAGATCCCAGCGTAGCTTTTCAAACACTTGTAACTTAGTGAAACAAGTTGTGAATTGAAAGATGCTTATCCCACAAAGTTGTTTTGCAGAGTTGAGGATGTGGCACTTTCTGCCTAGGCCCTGCATGGGTTTTCCAACTCTTCTCAATTTGTGACATCAGATGGTAGCTGAAGGATGGGTTCACCACCGTGTTGTTTCTCAGATATGAGTAGAAGGCACTTTGCACATAGCTCCTTGCATGGGTTTTCAAACACTTGTAACTTAAGGAAACAAGACGTTACTTTGGAGATGGAGTCGCCACAGTGTTGTTTGGCAGAATTGAGTACATGGCACTTTCTGCATAGGCCCCGCATTGAGTTGTCAAGCAGCTCAATTTAGTGAAGCGAGAATGTTAGTCTCAAGATGGTTTCCCCACAGTGTTATTGCAGAGTTTGGTATATGGCACTCTCCGCATAAGACCTGTGTGGGTGTGCAAGCAATTCTTAGTGAAGCCGGATGTTAGCTGAAAGATGGCTTCCCCACAGTGTTGCTTCAGAGTCGAGTATATAGCACTTTGAGCACAGGCCCCACATAGTTTTCCAAACACTTCTAACGTAGCGAAATGAGATGTGACTTGAAAGACGGCTTCCCCACAGTTTCACAGAGTTGAGTGTAGGGTACTTTCGGCCTAGGCCCTGCATTGTGTTTCAAGCAATTCTAACTTAGTGAACGAGATGTTAGTTGCAAGAGAGTTTCCCCCAAAGTGCTGCTAGGCAGAGTTGAGTGGATGCAACTTTCCACATAGTGTCCACCTAGGTTTTCAAACCCTTCTGTCTTAGGGAATCAAGATGTCACTTCAAAGTTGGCTTCCCCATCGTGTTATGCTGAGGGGGATAAGTGTCATGTTCCATGTTGGCCCTGCAAAGGTTGTCAAACACTTTTCCCCTAGCGAGAACAGATGTTTGTTGAAAGGTGGTTCCACCACACTGTTGGACAGAGTTGAGTAGATGGCCCTTTCAGCCTACGCCCCGCATGGGTTTTCCAACACTTCCAAAGTAGTGGAACCCAATGTGGGTTGAAAGATGGTTTCTCTACCATGATGCCTCACAAAGTGGAGGGAATGGCGTTTTGTTATACCTCTAGGTCTAGGGTTTCAACCTTTCTCACTGAGTGTACCACGATGTTAGTGGAAAGATATTTCTACACAGGGCGGTTTCACACTGTTGAGTATATGGCACTCTCCTTGTAGGTCTCGCCTGGGTTTTTCACACATTTCTAACTTAGTGAAGTGAGCTATTAGCTGAAAGATGGTTTCCCCACAGTGTTGCTTCAGAGTTGAGTATATGGCACCCTCGTTGTAGGCCCCGCATTGGTTATCAAATGATTGTAACTTTGTGAAAGAGATGTTACTTAAACGATAGTTTTCCCCAAGTCCTGTCAGATCTAATTCAGTTTATGGCACTTTATGCACAGTCCCTGGATAGTTCCCAACACTTCAAATTTAGTGAAACCAGGTGTTACTCAAAAGATGGCTTCACCTCTGTGTTGTTTCCCTGAGGTGAATAGATGGTGTTTCGTCCTAGGCCTGACATATACACGTTTTGAAACACTTCTAATTTAGTGAAACAAGATGTTAGTTGAAAGACCGTTTCTCCACATTTTTTCATGCAATCGAGTATATGTCACTTTTATCACATTTCCCCGCAAATGTTTTCCAAGACTTCTAACTTAAAGACCCAAGATGTTGGTTGAAAGATGGTTTCACCCCACTGTGCTTTTACAGAGTTGAGGATGGGCACTTTCCTCATAGGTGCCCGCATGGTTTTTCAAACACTTCTAAATTAGTGAGAGCAGATGGTACTTGAAAGATTGTTTCACCACGTTGTTGCTTTCACACAGAGGCGTAGATAGCACCTCCCTGATAGTGCCCTGCATCGTTTTCCAAACACTACTAACTTACTGAAACAAGATGGTTTGCCCAAGGTACTGGTTGACAGAGTGGAGTATATGGTGTTTTCTGCCTAGGCGCCGGGTAGGTTTTCACACACTTATCTTCGTGAAACCAGATGTTAGTTGAAAGATCTTTTCTCCACAACATGTTTTTTACACACTCGAGTCTGGGTCACCAGCCTCATAATTCCCCGCAAATGTTTTCAAAATCTTCTAATATAGTGGAACCGCATGTTATTTGAAAGATGGTTTCAGCACAATGATGTCTCACAGAGTGGAGTATTTGGCACTTCCCTCATAGTTCCTCACATGGGTTTTCAAAGCCTTCTAACTCAGTGAAACAAGATGTTAGTTCAGATTATATGACACTATCTCTGTCAGTCCTGCCTTGGGTATCAAACAGTTCGAACTTAGTGAAGCTACATATTATTTGGAAAATGGTTTCTCCAGAGATTTTCACAGAGTTGATCCTATGGCACTTTCTGCATGGAGTTTCCAACAATTCTAACTCATGGAAACCAGATGTTTGTTGAAAGATGGTTTCACCACAATGTGGGTTCAGGGAGTTGAGTGAGATATCACTATCCACACAAGTCCCACAAGGGCTGTCAAGCGATTCTACCTTAGTGAAACCAGATACCAGGTGAAAATGGTTTCCCCACTGTGTTGTTGCACACAGTAAAGTATACGGCACTTTCTGCAAAGGCTCTGGGTAGGTTTTCAAAAACCTCTAATGTGAAATGAGATGTTACTTGAAAGACGGTTTCACTACAGTGTTGTTTCACAAAGTGGAGTCTATGGCACTTCCCTCGTGTGCCCCACATAGGTTTGCAAACACTAAATCCAGACTTCATGTGAAAGATGTTTTTTCCACAGTGTTGTTTCACAGAGTTGAGGATACGGCACCTTCGTGTATGCACTCTTAGCTTTTCAAACACTTCTAACCTTGTGAAACCAGATGGTAGTTGAGAGACGCCCCCCCCCCCACTGTGTTGTTTCACAGAGTTGAGAGAATAGCACTATCCACAAGGACCCTTTGTGTGTTATCAAACATTTGTAGCATAGTGAAACCAGATGTTAGGAAAACCATGGTTTCCCACACAGTGTTGGTTCACAGATTTGAGTATGTGGCACTTTTGCTGTAAGCATCCCATGGTTTTCAAGCACATATCAGTGACACAAGAGTTTAGTTGGAAGGTGGCTTCCCCATAGGTTTGTACCACAGAGTTGCCAATGTATGGCACTTTCTGCCTAGGTCTGGCATAGTTTTCCAACACTTCTAAATTAGTGAAATCACGTGGAGTTGAAAGATGGTTTCTCCACAGTAATTTTTCAGAATCAATTATATATCACTTTCCTCATAGTATACCTCATAGGTTTTCAGATATTTCTTCCTCAGTGAAACAGGATATTAGTTGAAAAATTGTTTACTTCTGGAAAGTGCCATGTACTCAATGCTGTGTAAAATCAATGTGCAGAAACACCTTTCAACTGACAACTTGCTTCACAAAGTGGGAAATGTTGAAATCCTAGAGATAAAATAATGAAAGCGCTCTTTATTCAACTTTGTTTAACTTCATTGTAGAGAATCCACCTTTCAAATAACATCTGGTTCAACTAAGTTGGAAACCCTTGTGGGGCTTACACCGAAACTGCCATGTACTCAACGCTGTGTGACACAAGTGTGGTGAAACCTTCTATCAACTAACATCTAGTTTCACTGTTAGAAGTGTTTGAAAACCGATGCTGGGAACAATGTTGAAAGTGACCTGTATTCAACACTGTGAGAGACTAGTGGGGAGAAACCAACTTTCAACTACCATGTGATTTCACGAAGTTAGAAGTGTTTGAAACCTATGCGGGATTAAGCCTAGAGCGCATTATACTCAACTCGGTCAAAAAGCATTTTGGGCACACCATCTTTCATCTGACATCTCATTACCATGATTTAGAAGTGCTTGAAAATCTCTGCCGAATGTATGCAGAAAGTCCCACAGGCTCAACACTATCAAGCAGCACTTTGGGGAAACTATCAACAAACATTGGCAATTCTGTGGTACAAACCTGTGGGGAAGCCACCATCCAACAAAAATCTTGTGTCACTGAGACGTACTTGAAATCCATGGGGCACGTACAGTGAAAGTGCCACATATTCACCTCTGTGAACCAACACTGTGTGTGTGTGGGAGGGATACAATGGTTCTCCCGTCATCTGGTTTTAGTGAGCTACAAATGTTTGATAACACACGCTGGGCCCTTGTGGATAGTGCTAGTCTCTCAACTCTGTGAAACAACACGGAGGGGAACCATCTCTCAACTATCATCTGGTTTCACAAGGTTAGAAGAGTTTGAAAAACCCAGGCGAGACCTACAAGGAGAGTGCCATATACTCAACAGTGTGAAACTGCCCTGTGTAGAAATATCTTTCCACTAACATCATGGTACTGTGAGAAGTGTTGAAACCCTAGACCTAGAGGTATAAGGAAATGCTGTTCCTTCCACTTTGTGAGGCATCATGGTAGAGAAACCATCTTTCAACCTTCCACTACGTTGGAAGTGTTGGAAAACCCATGCGGGGTGTAGGCTGAAAGGGCCATCTACTCAACTCTGTCCAACAACAGTGTGGTGGAACCACCTTTCAACAAACATCTGTTCTCGCTAGGGGAAAAGTGTTTGACAACCTTTGCAGGGCCAACACGGAACGTGACACTTATCCCCCTCAGTGTAACATGATGGGGAAACCATCTTTGTTTTGTTTTTTTTTTTTAATTTTTTTTCAACGTTTTTTATTTATTTTTGCGACACAGAGAGACAGAGCATGAACGGGGGAGGGGCAGAGAGAGAGGGAGACACAGAATCGGAAACAGGCTCCAGGCTCCGAGCCATCAGCCCAGAGCCTGACGCGGGGCTCGAACTCACGGACCGCGAGATCGTGACCTGGCTGAAGTCGGACGCTTAACCGACTGCGCCACCCAGGCGCCCCAGGGGAAACCATCTTTGAAGGAACATCTCGTTTCACTAAGACAGAAGGGTTTGAAAACCTAGGTGGACACTATGTAGAAAGCTGCATCCACTCAACTCTGCCTAGCAGCACTTTGGGGAAACTCTCTTGCAACTAACATCTCGTTCACTAAGTTAGAATTGCTTGAAACACAATGCAGGGCCTAGGCCGAAAGTACCCTACACTCAACTCTGTGAAACTGTGGGGAAGCTGTCTTTCAGGTCACATCTCATTTCCCTACGTTAGAAGTGTTTGGAAAACTATGTGGGGCCTGTGCCGAAAGTGCCATATATTCAACTCTGTCACACTGTACTCTGCGGACCATTTTTTCAACTGGTTTCTTGTATCACTAAATTAGAAGTGTTTGCAAACCAATGCGGGGAACCATGTGGAAAGTGTACACTCGGCTCTGGGAGAGAATGCTGTGGAGACACCATCGTTCAACTAACATCTTGTTTCACTGAAATAGCAGAGTTTGACAACCTATGCGGGGAGTAGGAGGAAGGTAAGTGCCATATACTCAACCTTGTGGAGCAACACTATTGGGAAACCATCTTTTGCCTAACATCTGGTTTCACAAAGTTGGACTTGTTTTAAAAGCCAGGTGGGTCCTACAGGGAAAGTGCTATACACTCGAGTCAGTGATACACTGAAGGGAACCATCTTTCAGCAAACTGCTAATTTCACTAAAATAGCAGTGTTGGAAACTCATGAAGGGCTCACATAGAAAGTGGCATATACTCAACTCTGGAAACACAATTGGGGAGAGCATCTTTCAACTAACATCTCATTTCACAAAGTTGCAATTGTTTGGAAATGGATGCGGGACTTATGCCTAAAGGGCCATTTTACTTACCTCTGTCAAAGAGCACTTTGGGGAATCCACCTTTCAAGGAACGTCCCATTTCACTAAGTTAGAAGTGTTTGAAAGTCTTTGTGAGGCTTATGCAGACAGGAACAGCTGGATTTGGTGGTTTTTTCCTGTTCTTCCCATCAGGAAATAGAGGTACCATTGATTTTGAGGTAAGGGGTTCCTGCACCTAGCTGGTGATCAAGTGTTTGGAGCCTTGACCTGATGTAGCACTTCTTGAAAGAGCCCTATCTGTTCTAACTAGGTCCTGAAGCATAGTGAGTATATGGGAATCATGTTTGACTCAGAATAAAGGCATGTGTATCCTTCACTGCACTTAACAGACCTGGCCAAGCACCAAGCACCAAGCACTCAGGGACAAGAAGGCCATCCTTCATTTGATTTGAAGGTACTGTTTGCTCTCACATAGCAAAGGACCAAGAGTGGGAATTTAGCATCAATCTTTGGGCTCTGCTTGTATGAAGTGACTGGAAGACCAATTGTCCCTGAATGTGACCAAGGACCTAGAAAATAGCAAGTCGGTAGGAATGGCTACAAAGGAGGACAGGATCTAAATTACAGATGGGAATGGGGTAATGCTAGGTATGTATACCTACCTTCATTTCTCTTTGCTGCATGTGTAAGGCCAGTCCCTCCCCAAACCTCACCTCCTACACATATCCACCCATACCAAACTTGGTACCTTCATATGCCCTAGGTCTCCCATTGTGGACAGAGTTCTCATGGGAAATTACAAGAGGTCCTGTTGCCAATCTATGCCAGAGTCACCAGGACACATCCAGAGTCCCCAGTTTAAAGTAGAGGCTATTGCTCTGAGACACTGCGAATTGACTCCAGCAAGATCTTAGTTTGAAAAAAAAAAAAGAGGAAAAAGAGGGAAATAAATCGACAGAGGGCCAAAGTGCTTCACTACAAAGGAGAGCAGAATTAAGCTGACAAGAGTGTGCATAACACAACCTCTGGAGAAGCTGTTGTTTATAGTTTGAAACACCTATGGGTAGGGGCAAAGGGAAACATCCATAACCTGCACCTGGGTGCCCGTTTTTTTTTTTTTTGGGGGGGGGTGCCCATTTTCAAAAGGCTTGCACTTTTCTTTCAGAAAGAGGAGGAAGGCTCCTGACCTTGGCTCCTTTGTATGCTCTAAACTTCAGGGAATGATTTCTAGTAACAGTGTTCCCGAGGGTGCTGTCAGTTTTTTAACCAAGTCATGGTGCAGTATTCATTTTAAGGCTTTTTTGGGCTGAATTGTCCTGCAGAATTTTCTTTCTTTTCTTTTAATTTCTTAAATATTTATTTAATTTTGAGAGATAGAGAGTGCACGCACAGGGGAAGAGCTGAGACACATACACACAGAATCTGTAACAGGCTGCAGGCTTTGAGCTGGCAGCACAAAGTCTGACATGGGACTTGAATTCACAAACTGCGATGTCATGACCTGAGCTGAAACCAAGAGTCCGAGTCTTAAGTGACTGAGTCATCCAGATGCCCCATTTTACTCTTTTTAAAACTAGAATCTTCCATGGGCAAATCAGGGCCTATGGTTCAGAGCAATTCTGTCTGATTTTAATTGGGGATTCTGGATGAGTACTTGTGACAGCAGAATAGGTTGGACCATGGGAGCCCTGCAACATGCCTTCCAGATCTATATTGACATTAGATGTATGTCAGTGGAAAGTACACAGCACAGAATATTTGTGTGTTGCTAGGGCCAAAGGTGTTGAGAGCACTTGACCTCACCTCTGGAGCAAGAGCAAATGGAAACACTGCATTCTCAGCTTTCTTCCATTCTCATCTAAAAGGAAACTTTAGCTGTCCATAGGGCCATTCCCATCATATTGCTATTTGCTAAGTAGGACTTGGTTAGCAGGCTGGGTGGGCTAGTGAGGCTGTCAATCACACAGTGAGCTCCCAGTGATTGTTGGTGAGTTCTCACATTGCTTCTGTGCTAACCAAGAGTTATTTTCTGACAACCCACAAGAGAGATTGTCCTGTCAGATTGTCCTTAGTGCCTGGCCTCAGATTCTGAAGAACACGTAATCCACACATACAAGGTATTTTCCAGGACCTAGTCAGTGCAGACTGCCCTTCAAAACCTAATGCACCACAGGAATGGTTCCAAACACTTGAGCAACAGCCTGGAGCATGGACCCATTACCCCTGAATCTCTGCTGCCTCTATCCCCTGTAGGGAAAGACAGGAAAAACAGCCAAGGCCAGAAGACTGAATTTGAATGGACCTCAAGAAGAACCCTGATGGATGATAAAGCAATTTCATGAAACTGGAAACAACGAGGGCCAGAGTTCTTCATGTTTAGAGGAACCTGACTGGTGGAAGGCCTGGGTGGCTCGGTTAAGCATCCGACTTCAGCTCAGGTCATGATCTCACGGTCCATGAGTTCAAGCCCTGCGTTGGGCTCTGTGCTGACAGCTTGAAGACTGGAGCCTACTTCAGATTCTGTGTCTCCCTCTCTCTGACCCTCCTCTGTTCATGCTCTGTCTCTCTCTGTCTCAAAAACAAATAAACATTAAAAAAATAAAAAGAAGAACCTGAATGGCACAGTTATTCAGAAGCTGGCTTGCTCAGGACTCACAAGAACATTTTGTGGGCATTTGCTACAGGAGTGCTCCAAAGGATGCTCGTTGGAGCCCTGTTAACAAAAGGTCCACCTTCTCCCTTAAGAAACAGAGGGGATCTTTGGCTTCTGGTGCACTTCTGCCCATTGTATCCATCAATAGGGGCAACAGAGATTCTGAGTTATGAAAGGTGCTTCCATGTGATGATCAAGAAGGTGAGAACGAGGCATTGGTGCAGTGTATATTCAAAAGGCTTTGTGTGTGCTGATCAGGTCGTGGAGCATGCTGATCATACAAAGTGTTTTTCTGAATGGGAGTAGCTCCATCCATTACGGTGGGGGATCCATGTGGCTACTGTAGTCGGCCCAGCACCAAGGGCTCAGGGACAGGGGGCTAGCTGTCCTCTGTGATATCAGACCCTGGAAACACTGCATTGGCTCAGGAAAGCCATGGAAACTCATCTCCACTCCAGGCCCCTTGGTTGTTGTAGGGGACAGACATAGGATCTCCGTGTGTGAACTGAGATTAAGTTGGGAAAGCAGAAATGGGAGAGGAATGGCAACAAGGTGAGTCAAATCTGTGTATTCAAACTGGATGGGGGACACTGAGGAAGGAGACCACCAACTTCGCTTCCCCATGTCCCACACAGGAGGCGGGATCCACCCCCAACCTCTGGTTTAGCCTACCTGCAAGCATTCTCCCTATGTACCTACACAAACCTTGGGTTTGAGGAGAGCCACATCATTCTGAAACCAAATTCAGAAGGGACCAAAGCAACACCTTTATCACCATCAAAAAAGCACCACCAAGCTCCCAAGCTGAAAGAAGAGGATACTACTCTGCCATCCTGTCTTGGAATAGTTTCCATGCAAACCATCTCTCATCAAAATGGCCAAGTCATGGCAATGGAGACACACACTGCCAGAGTTCTTCATCACACAGGATTTGTAGAAAGTTGAGAATGAAGTACCCAGTGCAGTCTCCTATCACCCAGGTTATATCCAGAATAAGAAAGGCCTGTGGGCTTAGGCTAAGGGAACACTCTGGAGGATTACATCTGGGAGTCCTGTCAGCAAGAAACCTGCTTTCTTTCTTAAGGAGTTAGGGATTTCTGGCTTGGTCTATCCCTGCCATTCTTGCCATCAGTTGATGGAGGCAGCAGTGCTTGAGCTGTTGCTATGGGGTTCTGAAGGCTCTTGCTCAGTAAACTGCAACAAGGATGTGGTTCCCTCATTTCTGGCAAGAACTCATCCAATGCTGACCCCCTGCCCATTCATACTGCCCATGTGCAATGTGTCTGCTTCTCAGAATGAAAGCAACTCAATCGCCCAGGTCAGTGAAGCAAGCTGGCTCCCCTTCACCCTCCATAGCACAGCAGGCCAAGCACCAAGCACCCAGGAACTCAAGGCCTTCTTTCCTTTGGCAGAGCTAAGGCTGATAGCCATAACTGAGCACAGAAGCAGAGTGGGAGTTTGTGGCCTATCCAGGGGTGTGAGCTGAGTGATGGCTCCATGGCTCCTATGGGAGAAAAAAATACATTGTCAGAAATATAGCAAGGGATGGAAATGGGTTCCAGGTGGGCCAAAGCTCAATATTTCAAGTGGTATAGGGGATCTACTTGGAAAGATGTCTTGCTTCATTTGTCCTCAGCCCAGAAGGAGGCCAGGTCCCTGCCCAAATGTCTGGCCCACACTACACACCAAACATCTGCTGCTGAGTCCCTTCAAATGCCCTGGGCCTCTGAATGGCTGTTTACCTCTGAGACACAGTGAAGTAACGAAGAAGGAGCCCTGTGGCAAACCTCACCCCCAGTCGAAATGACTGGACCTGCCTCCTAGGTGGAAGGCAGAGGATAGGACTCTTGAGACACTGACTCTGAACAGATCATGGGAAGAACCTTGTTTCTACAAGAAAGCAAAGATGTGTCAAGGTGGATAAGGAGGGCCGGAGTTCTCTGGACCTTGATTGGGAATTCAATGGAGAAGGGAGTCCCAGCACTAGCTCCTGGCAATCTGTCCCAGAGAAGAGGAAGAAACACCAGAGGGCTTAGGCAAAGGTGCCCTCTAGTGTCTCCATCTAGGAGCCCTGTCAGCTACAGGCCTGCCTTCCTCCTTCAGAAGGACCGAGAGTGCCCTGGGACTTAGTCTGCTATTCTTGCTTTTCCCAGGATGGAATGGAGTGAGCAGTGACAGTGCTGTAGCTGGGAGCTCCCCCCAGCTGTGGCCCCAAAGTGTGGAGAGGTGCATTGGTGCCTTCCTCTTGTAAAGGGCTCTTTCTGTGTTGACAAGCTTCTGGAGCCTACTACTCTTGTGTGAATAGTATGCTTTTCAGAAGGAAAACACCTCAATCAGGCAGGAAAAGGAGGCGACCTGGCTGCACTTCCCCCACCCCTTCCTACAGCCAAACCCCAAGGTTAGGAATGGGAGGGCTATTCTCTTTGGGATATCTGATGCTCATGGCTGTTACTGAGCATGGAACCCAGTGGAACCAGACGTCCATACCTGGGTGCAAGATGACTGAGTGCCAGCTCCATGGCTCCTAAGGGTGAATGAAGAGACAGTTGGAAATACGGGAATGGCTAGAGTCAGGACCAAAGGGCGTTCAATATTTCCATCCCAGGGGATTTCTTCAATATGGAATAGAGATGCTTATCTTCATTTCCCCTAGACACAGCAAGGAGACCAGCTTGCCGCTAATACATCTGGCCACACCTCCACACACTCATCTCTCATCTGGACTCCTTCCAATGCCCTAGGGCTATGGATGTCCATGTAGTCCTGAAATGAAATGCCAGAGCCCTGTTGGGTCTACCTATCCCACAGTCATAAGGACTGCTCCCCACTGGACATCTGCAACTCAGAGATAGTACTCTGAAAGACTGATTTTTGTATGGACCCAGAGATGAACCTTGATGGATAAGTCAATGTCATGAAACTGGATACACCGAGGGCCAGAGTCCTTCATGAAGGATGAGAATGGATCTTGTTTGATACATGAGCACAATGTATTAGCAAGCTGGCTTGCTCAGGAATCACAAGAACCTTTTGGGGGCTTTTGCTACAGGAGTGCTCAAAAGGATGCCCCTTGGAGCCTTGTGAACAAGAGGCCCACATTCTCCCTCAAGATATAGGGGGGAATGTTGGATTCTGGTGTGCTTCTGCCCATTGTATCCATCAAGAGGGGTGGCAGTGACTCTGAGATATGAGAAATTTGCTCCACGTGATCAAGAGGTGGGAATGAGACCTTGGTGCACTATTTATTCAAAAGGCATTTTGTGCACCTATTAGATGGTGGAGTGTGCTGCACATTTACAGACTGTTTTTCCAAATGAGGGTAGCTCCACCATTAGGGGTGGGGTCCATGTGTCTACCCATTCCCACAATACTGTAGCCTGCCCAGCACCAAGAGATCATGGACAGGGAGGCTATCTTTCCTTTGGGATGTCAGATTCTGAGAGCCCTTCTTTGGCTCAGAAAAGGATTGGAACTCACCTCCACACTGGAGAACTTGTGTGGTATACAGGACAGACACAGGGTCTCCTTGTGTGAACTGAGACCAAGTTAGGAAAGCAGCAATGGGAGAGGAATGACAACAAGGTGAGTCAAAACTGTGTATTCAAATGGGCACTGGGGAAACCAAGGAAGGAGACCAGGAACTTCCCTTCCCCTTTTCCACACAGGAGGTGGGATCCACCTCCAATATCTGCCTTAGCCTACCCACAAGCATTCTACCTAGGCACCTGCACACACCCTGGGTTTGGGGAGGGCCACATCATTCTGAAACCAAGTTGGGAAGGGCCCAATGCAACATCTCTGGCAGCATCATAAAAATACCACCAAACCCCCAAGCTGAAAGAAGATGATGTGACTGTGAGACACTATCTCAGAATAGTTTCCATGCAAATCATCTTACATCAAAAGGGCTAAGGGTCAGTGAGGGAGACATTGCCAGAGTTCTTCATCACACATGAGACTTGGATAAAGTTGAGAATGAAGTACCCAGCACAGTCTCCTATCAACCAGGTTGTATCCAGAATAAGAAAGGCCTGTGGGCTTAGGCCAAAGAAGCCCTCTGAGGGACTACTACACCATGGAGCCCTGTCAGCAAGTACCTGAATTCTTTCCTCAGGAGCCAGGGGTTTCTGGATTGGTCTACCCCAGTCACTTTTTCCATCAGTTGAGGGAGGCAGTGGTGCTTGAGCTGTAACTATTGTGTTCTGAGGGCTCTTGCTCAGGAATCTGCAAGAAGGATGTGGTCTCTAATTCCTGGCAAGGCTCTTCCAATGCTGACCCCGTGCCAGTTCACACTGCCCATGTGCAAAATGCTTCTCAGAATGAAGGCAACTCAATCATCCAGGTCAGAGAAGCAAGCTGGCTTCCCTCCACCCTCCATAGCACAGCAGGCCAAGTACCAAGCACCCAGGGACTCAAGGCCTTCTTTCCTTTGGTAGAGCAGAGCCTGATAGCTCTCACTGCGCACAGGAGCAGAGTGAGAGTTTGTGGGCACACAGGGGCGCCAGCTGAGTAATTGATGGCTCCGTGGCTCCCAAGGAAGAAAAAAATACATTGTCAGAAATACAGCAAGGGGAAGGAAATGGGCACCAGGTAGGCCAAAGCTCAACAATTCCAGTGAGAATGGGGATCCACTTGGAAAGAAGATGTCTTGCTTCAATTGCCCTCGGCCCAGAAGGAGGCCAGCTCCCTGCCTAAATCTCTGGCCCACCCTACACACCAAACATCTTCTGCTGAGTCCACTCAACTGCTCCGGGCCTCTAAATGGCTGCTTACTTCTGAA
This sequence comes from Herpailurus yagouaroundi, assembly GCF_014898765.1. Taxonomy (NCBI): domain Eukaryota; kingdom Metazoa; phylum Chordata; class Mammalia; order Carnivora; family Felidae; genus Herpailurus; species Herpailurus yagouaroundi. Next base: position 283,097 of record NW_024412445.1, on the reverse strand, counting down.
ACCCAGTGAGTTAATGAAGAAGGAGCCCCATGGCACAACCTCTCCCCCAGTCACAAGGAGTGGACCAGACTTCCAGGTGGAAGGCAGAGGATAAGACTCTTTGAGATGCTGTGATGGAACATCGGAATAAAATTGTTTCAACAAGAGAACAAAGATGTGTCAAAGTGGATAAGGAGGGCCGGAGTTCTGCAGACCTTGGATGGGGGAATCTATGGAGAATGGAGTGCCCAGAACCAGCTCCTGGCAATCTGGCCCTCAGAATAAGAAGAAACACCAGAGCGCTTAGGAAAAGGCGCCCTCTAGTGTCTCCATCTGGGAGCCCTGTCAGCTATAGGCCTGCCTTCTTCCTTCAGAAGGACCTCAAGAGCCCTGGAACTTGGTCTACTTTTCTTGCTTTTCCCATCATGAAATGGGGTAGGAAGTGACAGTGCCCTAGCTGGGAACTTCCCCAGCTATGGCTCTAAGGCGTACAAAGGGGCATTGGTGCCCCCTTCACGTATAGGGCTTTTCTGTGCTGACCAGCTTCTGGAGCTTACTGCCCCAGTGTGAACTATCTGCTATTCAGAAGGAAAACACCTTAATCAGGCAGAACAATGAGGTGAGCTGGCTCCTCTCTCCCCCCACCCCCACCCCTTGCTTCCAACAGCCAAGAACCAAGATCAGGAATAGGAGGCCTATTCTCCTTTGGCATATCCAATGCCCATGGCTGTTACTGATCAGGGGACCCAGTTTGAACCCAACGCCCATCACTGGATGCCTGCTGAGTGAGTGCCAGCTCCATGGCTCCTAAGGGTGAATGAAGAGGCAGTCAGAAACAGGGGAATGGCTTCAGCCAGCACCAAAAGGTGTTCAATAATTCCATCCCAAGGGAATGCAATCCATGTGGAAGGGAGATGTTTATCTTCATTTCCGCTAAGCCCAGCAAGGAAGCCAGCTCCCAGCTAATACATCTGGCTCAGCCTCCCCCAAAACAGCTCTGAGTTGGTTTGGGGGGAGGTTGATGTCCTAGGGCTCTGCATGTCCATGCAGTTCTGAAACCAAAAAGGCTGGGCTCCTTTGTCTCCACCTTCCCCATACTCATAAGGGCTTTCTCCTTTGGGCATCTGTAGGCTGGAAATAGTACTCTCAAAGACTAAATTTGTACCCACAAGATGAACTGTAATGGATGATACAGCAATGTCATGAAACTGGATACAATGAGGGCCAGAGTTCTCCATGTTTAGAAGAACCTGACTAGCACAATGTATTCACAAGCTGGCTTGCTCAGGAATCACAGGGACCTTTTGTGGGCTTTCGCTACAGGAGTGCTCCAAAGGATGCTTATTGGAGCCCTCTGAGGAAGAGGCCCACATTCTTCCTTAGGAAAGAGACAGGAACTTTGTCTTATGGTGTGCTTCTGCATATCCTATCCATTGAGAGGGGCAGCAGAGATTCTGAGATATGAGATTCTGAGATCATGATGATCTCACCTCTGATGATCAAGAGGTGAGAATGAGGGTTTGGTGCAGTGTATATTCAAAAGACTTTTTGTGTGCTGATCCGGTCATGGAGCATGCTGTGCATGCACAGACTGTTCTTCCAAATGAGGGTAGCTCCATCCATTAGGGGCAGGGTACATGTGACTACCCATTCCCATGATACCGTTGCCTGCCCAGCACCAAGGGCTCATGGACGGGGGGGGGGGGGGGTTGGTGTCCTCTGGGGCATCAGACCCTGTGAGCCCCACATTGTCTCAGGAGAGGCTTGGAAACTCACCTCCACTCCAGACCCCTTGGTTGGTGTAGGGGACAGACACAAGGTCTCTGTGTGTGTGAACTGAGACCAAATTAGGAAAGCAGAAATAGGAGAGGAATGACAATAAGGGGAGTCAAAGGTGTTCATTCAAATTGGCATGGGGGAAACCAAGGAAAGAGACCACGACCTTGCCTTTCCCTTGTCCACACAGAAGGTGGGATCCACCCTCACTCTGCCTTAGCCTACCCACAAAGCATTCTACCTTGGCACCTGCACGTGCCCTGGGTTTGGAGAGGGCCACATCATTATGGAACCATATTGAGAATAGCCTAATGCAACACTTCTATCACCAACACTAAAACACCACCATGCTGAAAGAAGAGGATATTACTCTGAGATACTGTCTCAGAATATTTTCCATGCAAACTGTCTTTCATCAAAAGGGCTCAGGGGTGGCAATGGAGACACACGCTGCCAGAGTTCATCATCACACATGATTTGGAGACACTAGAGAATGAAGTATTCAACACAGTCTCCTATCAACCAGGTTGTATTCAGAATAAGAAAGGCCTGTGGGCTTAGGCTAAGGGAGAACTCTGGAGGATTACACCTGGGAGCCCTGTCAGCAGGAAGCCTGCCTTCTTTCTTTAGGAGCCAGGGATTTCTGGTTTATCCATGCCATGTTTCCCATCAGTTGAGGGAGGCAGCAGTGTTTGAGCTGTAGCTATGGGGTTCTGAGGGCTCTTGCTCAGGAATCTGCAACAAGGACTTGGTTCCCTCATTCCTGGCAAGGGCTCTTCCAATGCTCAAACCTCCTTGTTCATACTGCCCATGTGCAAACTGTGTGCTTCTCAGGATAAAGGCAACTCAGTCATGCAGGTCAGTGAGGCAAGCTGGCTCCCCTTAACCCTCCATAGCACAGCAGGCCAAGCACCAAGCACCCAGGAACTCAAGGCCTTCTTTCCTTTGGTAGAGCAGAGCCCGATAGTTCTCCCTGAGTACAGGAGCAGAGCGGGAGATTGCAGCCCACCCAGTTCTGCCAGCTGAGTGAATGATGGCTCCATGGCCCCTAACAGAAAAGAATGCATTCTCAACAACACACCAAGGGGAAGGAAGTTTGCTCTAGGTGGGCCAAACTCACCATTTCAAGTGGGAATGGGGATCCACTTGGAACGAAGATTTTTTGCTTCATTTACCCTCAGTCCAGAAGGAGGCCAGTTCTCTGCCCAAGTCTCTGTCCAGCATACACACCAAACATCCGTTGCTGAGGCCCTTCAAATTCCCTGGGCCTCAGAATGGACACATACTTCTGAAACCCAGTGATTTAATGAAGAAGGGGCCCTGTGGCAAAAACTCTCCCACAGTCACAAGGACTGGCCCAGACTCTCAGGTGGAAGGAAGAAGATAGGACTCTTGAGACACTGATTCTGAACACATTGTGGGAAAAACCTTGTTTCTACAAGACAGCAACAATGACTCAAGGTGCATGAGAAGGGCCAGAGCTCTTCAGACCTTGGAAGGGGAATTCTATGGAGAAGGCAGTGCCCTGCACCAGTTCCTGGCAACCTGGCTATAAGAAGAAACACCAGAGAGCTTGTGCAAAAGCGCCATCTAGTGTCTCCATCTGGGAGCCGTGACAGCACCGGGCCCACCTTCCTTCAGAAGGATGTAGGGCACCCTGGGCCCTGGTCAGCTATTGTTGCTTTTTGCAACATTGAATGGGGTCAGTAGTGACAGTGCTATAGCTTGGAGGTTCCCCCAGCTGTGGCTCCAAAGTGTGGAGTGGGGCATTTGTACCTTCTTACTGTAAGAGGCTCTTGCTGTGTGGACCAGCTTCTGGAGACTTCAGCTCCTGTGTGAACTGTCTGCTTTTCAGAAGGAAGGCACATCAATAAGGCAGAGCAGAGAGGCAAGCTGACTCTGTTCCCCCCACCCTTGCTACAAACAGCCAAGCACCAAGGTCAGGGTATGGAGCCCCATTCTCCTTTGGGATATCTATCAGATGCTGATGGCTATAACTGAGCATGGAACTGAATGGGAACCTGACACACATCCAAGGGTGACTGCTGAATGAGTGCCAGCTCCAAGACTCCTAAAGGTGAATGAAGAGTCACTCAGAAATACAGAAAAGGAGAGAATATGGCTACAGCCAGGATCAAAGGGCATTCAATATTTCCATCCAGTGGGAATGCAATCAGTGTGGAATGGAGATGTTTATCTTTATTTCCACTAGGACCAGCAAGGGGGACATCTCCACACTAATACATCTGGCCAAGCCTCCCGACACACAGCTCTTGGCTGGACCCCTTCTGATGCCCTAGGTCCTTGGATGTCCATGTAGACCTGAAACCAAAAGGCCAAGACCACTTTAGCTCCACCTGTCCCACAGTCACAAGGGCTGGTCCCCATAGGACATTTCCAAGCTGGAGATAGTACTCTGAAAGACTGAATTTGTATGGACCCCAAGATGACCCTTGACAGATGATAAAGCAATGTCATGAACCTGGAAACGAGGGCCAGAGTTCTTCATGTTTAGGAAAACCTGACTAGCACAATGCATTCACAAGCTGACTTACTCAGGAATCACAAGCAAATTTTGTGGGTTTTGGCTCCAGGAGTTCTGCAAAGGATACCCATTGGAGTCCTGTGAGCAGGAGGCCCACATTCTCCCTTAATAAATAGAGGGAAACTTTGGCTTCTAGTGCATTTCTGCCCATCATGTCCATTGAGAGGGTCAGCAGTGGATCTGAGATATGAAGAATGTGCTTCCATGCAATGATCAAGACGTGGAAAAGAGGTCTTGGTGCACTATTCAAAAGGCTTTTTGTGCACTGATAAGGTTGTGGAACATGCTGCACTTGTCAGACTGTTCTTTTGATTGAAAGTAGCTCCATCCATAAGGGATAGGAGTCCAGGTAGCTACCCATTCCCACAACACTATAATCTGCCCACCACCAAAGGCTCAGGGACAGGGGGAATAAGATGTCCTCTGGGAAATCAGACTCTGAGACCATGCATCAGGTCAGGAAAGGCTTGGATGCTCACCTCCAAATCGGGGAATCTCAGTTGCTGTAGGGAACAGACACAGGGTCTCCATGTGTGAACTGAGAACAAGTTAGGAAAGCAGCAATGGGAGAGGAATGACTCCAGGGCAAGTCAAAACTGTGCATTCAAATGGGCATGGGAGAAACTGAGGAAAGAGATCCTGACTTTCCCTCCCCCTTGACCCACACAGGAGGTGCGATCCACTCCCAATTTCAGGCTTAGCCTACTCACAAGCATTCTCTCTGGGCACCTTCACACACCCTGGGTATGGGCAGGGCCATATCATTCTGAAACTAAATTGAAGAAGGACCCAATGAAAAATCCCTATCACCATCACAGGCACACCATTAAACCCCCAAGCTGAAACAAGAGGATATTACTCTGGAACACTCTACCAGAATAGTGTCCATGCCAACCCTCTTTCATCAAAAAAGTTCAGGAGTGGCAATGAAGACACACACTGCCAGACTTCTTCACCACACATGGGATTTGGAGAAAGTTGAGAATCAAGTACTGTTCGCAGTCTCCTATCAACCAGGTTGTATCCAGAATGAGAAAGGCCTGCGGGATTAGGCCAAAGGCACCCTCTGAAGGACTACACCTGGGAGCTCTGTCAGCGGGAAGCCTGCCTTCTTTCTTTAGGAGCCAGGGATTTCTGGCTTGGTCTATCCATGCCACATTTCCCATAAGTTAAGGGAGGCAGCAGTGTTTGAGTTGTAGCTATGGGGTTCTGAGGGCTCTTGCTCAGGAATCTGCAACAAGGACTTGGTTCCCTAATTCCTGGCAAGGGATATTCCAATACTCACACCCTCCTCGTTCATACTGCCCATGTGCAAACTGTGTGCTTCTCAGGATAAAGGCAATCCAGTCATGCAGGTCAGTGAGGCAAGCTGGCTCCCCTTCACCCTCCATAGCACAGCAGGCCAAGCACCAAGCACCCTGGAACTCAAGGCCTTCTTTCCTTTGGTAGAGCAGAGCCTGATAGTTCTCCCTGAGTACAGGAGCAGAGCAGGAGATTGCAGCCTAGCCAGGTTTGCCAGCTGAGTGAGTGATGGCTTCATGGTGCCTAAGGGAGAAAAAAAATACATTGTCAGACACACATCAAGGGAAAGCAAATGGGTGCCAGGTGGGCCAAAGCTCGACATTTATGGTGGGAATTGGGATCCACTTGGAAAGATGGCTTCCTTCAGTTGCCTCTGCCCAGAAGGAGTCCTGCTCTCTGCCCAAATCTCTGGCCCAGCCTAAACACCAGATGTCCTCCCCCAGTCCCCTTCCAATCCCTGAGCTCTGAATGGCTGCATACTTCTGAAACCCAGTGAATTAATGAAGAAGTAACCCTGAGGAACTGTCTCCCACAGTCACAAGGACTGGATCAGACTCCCAGGTGGAATTCAGAGGATAGACCCTTGAGACACTGATTCTGAATGGATTGAGGGAAGAACCTTTTTTCTACAAGAGGGAAAAGATGTGTCAAGGTGGATAAGGAGGTCCAGAGATCTTCAGAGCTTGGAAGGTGAATTCTATGGAGTAGGGAGTGCCCAGCACCAACTCCTGGCAACCTGGATGGCCGTGAGGAGAAGAAGAAACAACAGAGAGCTTAAGGCGTAAGTGACCTCTAGAGTCTCCTTCTGGGAGCTCTCTCAGCAACAAGGACTGCTTTCTTCCTTCAGAAGGACCTATAGAACCTGGTACTTGGCTTGCCTTTGTTGCTTTTCCCATTGTTGAATGGAGTGAACAGTGACAGTGTTGTAGCTTGGAGGTTCCCGGAGCTGTGGCTCCAAAGTGTGGGGAGGGGCATTGGTGCCTCTTCAGTACAAAGCTCTATCTGTGCTGACAAGCTTCTGGAGCCCACTGCTCCTGTGGAAACTGTCTGCTTTTCAGAAGGAAGACATCTCAATCAGGCAGGTCATGGAGGTGAGCTGGCTCCCGTGTCCCCTGCCCCTGGCTACAAACAGCCAAGCACCAAACTCAGAGATAGGAAGACTATTCTCCTTTGCGATATCTGATGCTTATGGTTGGTACTGAGTATGGGACTGACTGGGAAGCCGATGCCTGTCCCTGGATGACACCTGCTTAGTGAATGCCAGCTCCAAGGCTCCTGAGAGTGAATGAAGAGGCAGTCAGAAACAGAAACAAAGGGAGAGAATATGGCTGCAGCCAGAACCTAAGGGCATTCAATATTTCCATCAAATGTGAATGCAATCATGTGGAATGGAGATGTTTATCTTCATTTCCCATAAGACCACCAAAGGGGCCAGCTTCCCACTAATATGTCTGGCCCAGCCTCTACACAAACAGCTATCGACTGGACCCCTTCCAAAGCCCTAGTGCTCTGGATGCCCATGTAGTCCTGAAACCAAAAGGCCAGGGACCCTTTGGCTCCACCTGTCCCAAAGTCACAGGGCTGGCCCCATTGGACATCTGCAGCTGGATTTGGTACTCTGAAAGACTGAATTTTTATGTACCTGAAGACGAACCTGATGGATGACAAAGCAATGTCATGAAAGTGGATTCACTGAGGGCCAGAGTTGTTCATGTTCAGAAGAACCTGACCAGCACAATGATTCCATAATGTGCCTTGCTCAAGAATCACAAAACCATTTGGGACCTTTGGCTACAGGAGTTCTCCACAGGATGCCCTTTGGATCCCTGTGAGCAAGAAGCCCACATTCTCCCTTAAGAAATACAGGGGGGTGGCACCTGAGTGGCTCAGTCAGTTGGATGACCGACTTCAGCTCAGGTCATGATCTTGCAATTTGTGGGTCCAAGCCCCACATCGGGCTCTGTGCTGAACGCTTGCTCTGAGCCTGGAGCCTGCTTTGGATTCTGTGTCTCCTTCTCTCTCTGCCCCTCCCCCTGCTTGTGCTCTGTCTCTCAAAAATAAATAAATGTACAAAAAGTTTTTTAAAAAGGAAATAGAGGGGAAATTTGGCCTCTGGTGTGCTTCTGCCCATCGTATTAGTAGAGGGGGGCAACATTGGCTGTGACATAGGAAGAATGTGCTTCCATGTGATGATCAGATGGTGGGAACGAGGCCTCAGTGCTCTATTTATTCAAAAGCATTTTTGTGCACTGATCACATCCAGAATCATAGTGCATATGCACAAACTGTTCTTCCAATTGAAGGTAGCTCCCTCCATTAGGGACAGGGGTCCATGTGCCTATCCATTTGCATGATACTGTAGCCTGCCTGCCACCAGGGGCTCAGGTACAGGGGTGGGCAGCTGTCCTCTGGGACATCACCTCTGGGAGCCCTGTACTGGGTTGGAAAAGGCTGGGAAACTCACCCCTAAACTGGGGGCCTCGGTTGGTGTAGGTGACAAAGGGTAGGGTAACCATGTGTGAACTGAGAGCAAGTTAGGAAAGCAGCAATGGGAAAGGAATGACCGACTACTCAATGACTACAATGAGCCAAAGCTGTGCATTCAAATGGGCATATGGGAAACTGAGGAAAGAGACCATGACCTTCCCTTCCCCTTGCCCCACACAGGAGGTGAGCTCCACCCCCAACCACGGGCTTTGACTACCCAAGAGCATTCTCCATGGGCACCTTCACACACCCTGGGTATGGGCAGGGCCACATCATTCTGAAACCAAATTCAGAAGGACCCAATGCTATACCTCTATCACCATCACAGACATACCACCAAAACTCCAAGCTGAAACAAGAGGATATTACTCTGAGACACTGTTCCAGAATAGTGTCCATGCCAACCCCCTCTCATTACAAAAGCTCAGGAGTGGCAATGGAGACACACACTGCCAGAGTTCTTCACCACACATGAGATTTGGAGAAAGCTGAGAATGAAGTGCCATTCGCAGTCTCCTATCAACCAGGTTGTATCCAGAATAAGAAAGGCCTGTGGGTTTAGGCCAAGGTGGGGCCTCTGAAGGACTACACCTGGGAGCCCTGTCAACAAGAAGCCTGCCTTCTTTCTTTAGGAGCCAGGGATTTCTGGCTTGGTCTATCCATGAAATTTTTTCCCATCAGTTGAGGGAGGCAGCAGTGTTTGAGCTGTAGCTATGGGGTTCTGAGGGCTCTTGCTTAGGAATCTGCAACAAGGACTTGGTTCCCTCATTCCTGGCAAGGGCTCTTCCAATGCTCACCCCTTCCTCATTCATACTGCCCATGTGCAAACTGTGGGCTTTTCAGAATAAAGGCACTTCAGTCATCCAGGTCGGTGAGGCAAGCTGGCTCTCCTTTACCCTCCATAGCACAGCAGTCCAAGCACTAAGTACACCGGGACTCAAGGCCTTCTTTCCTTTGGTGGAGCAGAACCTGATAGCTCTCCCTGAGCACAGGAACAGAGTGGGAAGTTGCGGCCTAGGCAGGGGTACGAGCTGAGTTAGTGATGACTCCATAGCTCCTAAGGGAGAAAAATAAAACATTTCTCAGACACACAGCAAGGGAGATGAAGTGGGTGCCAGGTGGGCCATAACTTGACATTTCCAGTGTGAATGGGGATTCACTTGGACAGAAGATGTCTTGCTTCATTTGCCCTTGGCCCAGAAAGAGGCCAGCTCCCTGTCCAAATCTCTGGCCTAGCCTACTCACCAAACATCCTCTGCTGGGACGCCTTCAAATTCCCTCAGCCTCAGTATGGCCACATACTTCTGAAGCCAAATGAATTAATGAAGAAGGAGCCCTGTGGCAAAATCTCACCCCCAGTCCCAAGGACTTAACCACACTCCCAGGTGGAAGACAGAAGATAGGACTTTTTGAGACACTGATTCTGAATGGACTGTGGGAAGAACCATGTTTCTACAAGAGATCCAAGATGTGTCAAGGCAAATAAGGTGGGTCAGAGGTCTTCAGAGTGTGGACGAGGAATTCTATGGAGATGGGAATGCCCAGGCCCTGTTCCTGGCAACCTGTAAGAAGAAGAACACCAGAGGGCTAAGGCAAAAACACCCTCTAGAGTCTCCATCTGGGAGCCCTGTCAACACCAGGCCTGCCTTCTTCCTTCAGAAGGACCTAGATAGCCCTGGGACTTGGTCGACTTTTGTTGCTTTTCATGCCATTGCATGAAGTAAGCAGTGAGAGTGCTGTAGCTGGGAGGTGCCCCCAGCTCTGGTTCCAAAGTGTGGAGAGAGGCATTGGTACCCTATTCCTGTAAAGGGCTCTTTCTGTGCTGACCAGCTTCTGGAACCTCCTGCTCATGTGTGGACTGTCTGCTTTCAGAAGGAAGGCACCTCAATCAGGCAGAGCAAGGAGGCGATCTGGCTCCACTCTCTCCACCTCTTGCTACAAATAGCCAACCACCAAGCTCACTGATATGAGGAGTATTCTCCTTTGGGATATCCGATGCTGATGGCTATAACTGAGCATGGCATGGAGTGGGAACCAGATGCCCGTCCTTGGGTGCCTGCTGAGTGAGTGTCATCTCCATGTCTCCTAAGTGTGAATCAAGAGGCAGTCAGAAACACAGGGAGGCTGAGGAGATGGCTGCAGCCAGGACCAAAAGGCATTCGATATTTCCATCCAATGGGAATGTGATCAATGTGGAATGGAGATGTTTATCTTCATTTCCCTGAGGCCTAGCAAGGGAGCCAGCTCCTGGCGTATACATCTGCCCGAGACTCCCCATGCACAGCTCTCGACTGGACCCCTTCTGATGCCCTAGGGCTCTGGATGTCCATGTAGTCCTGGAACCACAAGGCCAGGGACTCTGGCTCCACCTATCACACAGTCATAAGGGCTAGTTACCATTGGACATATGCAGCACGATATAATACTCTAAAAGACAGAGTTTTTATGGACCCCAAGATGAAGCTTGATGGATGATAAAGCAATTTTCTGAAACTGGATGCAACACGAGGGCTAGTGTTCTTCATGTTTAGAAGAACCTGACGAGCACAATGTATTCACAATCTGGCCAGCACAGGAATCAAAAGAACTTTTGGGGTCTTTGGCTATAGGAGTGTTCCAAAGGATGCCCTTTGTAGCCCTGTGAGCAAGAGGCTCACATTCTCCCTTAGGAAATAGAGCAGAACTTTGAATTCTGGTGGGTTTTATCCCATCATATTGGTAGAGAGGGTCAGCAGTGGCTCTGCAATACGAAGAATGTGCTTCCATGTGATGATCAAGAGGTGGGAATGAACCTTGGTGCACTTTTTATTCAAAAGCCTTTTTGTGTGCTGATCATGCCATGGAGCATGGTGTATTTTCACAGACTGCTCTTCCGAATGAGGGTAGCTCCATGTATTAGGGGCTGGGGTCCATGTGGCTCCCATTCCTATGATACTGTTGTCTGCCCAGCCCCAGGGGAGCAGGGACATTGGGGGTTGCTGTCCTCTTGGACATCAGGCTCTGAGAGCCCTGCATTGGGTCAGGAATGGCTTGGAAACTCACCTACAAACCAGGGATCTCAGTTGGTGGAGGGGACAGACACAGTGTATCACACTGTACTTTTAGGCACCTAACACTAGGCCATTTCCTGGTGCTTCTACACAAGGGTTTAAGAATACTTCTGACTACATATCCTCAAGAAGCCTTCTAAGACCCTCTTGCAGCCAGGGGTACTTTTCATCAGTAAAGCACAAGTGTCTACACAGAGAGGTGGTGAGGAAAGTGTTACTCTATATGTCTATGAGGGACAAGAATGTCACTTGAAGCACAGTAATGCTTTGGGCACTTAAGCACGGGGCCTTTCCCTATGGCTACTATAGAATGTTTTTTAAAGTTTTTATTTAAATTCCAGTTAGTTAACATACAGTGGAATAATAGTTTCAGGTGTAGAATTCAGTTGTTTCACCCTTCCACACAACTCCTGGTGCACATGACAAAGTGTACTCCTTCATTCCCATCTCCTATATAACCCAATCCTCCCACCCATCTTTCCTCTGGTAACTATCAGTTTGTTCTCTATAATTAAGAGTATGTTTCTTGTTTTGCCACTTTTTTCCACCATGATTATTTATTTGTTTTGTTTCTTACCTTACACATAGGAGTGATATCATACGGTATAAGCCTTTCTCTGACTGACTTATTTCACTTAGCATAATATTCTTGAGCTCCATCCAAATCATTGCAAAGGAAAATTTCATTCTCTTTCATGGCTGTGTAATATCCCATTGTATATATACACCACATCTCCATCCATTCCTCAGCCAATGGACATTTGAGTCCTTTCCATAATTGGCTATTTTCCATTGTGCTGCTAAAAACAGTGGGGTGCCTGTATCCTTTTGAATTCTTATTTTTGTATCCTTTGGGTAAATACCTCATAGGGCAATTGCTGGATCATAGGGCAACTCTAAGTGTTAAAGGGTAAGCAATTTTTTAATTAATTTATTTGAGAGGGAGAGAGTGATAGAGTGAGAGATGGGGAGGGGCAGAGAGAGATGGAGAGAGAATCCCAAGTGCACTCCATGCTGCCAGTGCAGAGCCCAATGAGGGCTCAGTCCCATGATTGTGAGATCCTGACTTGAGTGGCTATCAAGAGTCAGTCGCCTGACTGTGCCACCCAGGTGCCACAGGGCAGTCCTATTCTTAATATTTGACAAAATTGTGTCCTGTTTTCCAGATTGGCTGCACCAGTTTGCATTGCCACCCACAGTGTCAGAGGGTTTCCCCTTCTTCCCATCCTTGCCAACACCAGTTGTTCCTTGCGTTGTGAAATTTAGCCTTTCTGACAGATGTGTGGTGATATCTCATTGTAGTATTGATTTGTATTTCCCTGATGATGAGTGATGTTGAGCCTCTTTCCATGTGTCTTTGGGGAAAGGTTCACCTTGTGTGTTCCCCTGTGTGCTCCTCTCCCTCCCCCTCTTTCCTCAATGAAGACTCCCTCTCCACTGCAGCACCCTTGATATATCTCTCCCCCAAACCCCCTCTGTGCTGTCTACCTTCTTTGATGTGGATTCTTCCCTCCCTGTAGCTATGGACTTGGTTCTGTCAGTCTTCAGGTTGCTTTCTGGGGTATTTAGAATGATTTGCTAGTGATACTAGCTATGTTCAAGGGATGAGACTGCACGGTTGCCATGCTAGCTCTTCCAACACACACTAATAATGTTTCAACAAACTGTGAGATGTATGTGAAAGTCTACATGAAAGACACTTGAGCAGTGTTATTTCAGGCAGTAAATCACAAGGCGTGGGTGGTGTCTAGTGGGTGTTTTGAGGGGTACATGTGTGGTGTGTGTGGTATACATTTGGAGTGGTTTTGGTTCAGTGCATAATCCTGTTCTGTATGGATGGCACGTATGTTGTATATGTGGTTTGTGTCTGTGTATGGTATTTTTGTGGTGAGCGTGGTGTGTGTATGTTGTGTTGGTGGTTTGTAGGTGGTGTATGTGTCTTTCTGTGTGCTGTGTGGTATATGTGTTGTGACTGTACTATATATATCATGCGTGTATGCTCCACATATAATGCCTGTGTGGTCTTTGTATGACGTGTGTGTTTTGTATGTGGTACATGTGTGGTTTTGTGGTGTGGTATATGGCTGGAGTTTGTGTAATATAAGTGTGGTGTGCGTAGTGTGCATAGTGTCTGTATGTCATGTACGTACGGATTATCATGGTGTGTTTATTATGTTTATTGTATATGTGGTGTCTGTGTAGTATCAGTGTGTTTTGTGGATGTGGTGTATATATGGAGTGTGTTTGTGTGGTATACGTGTGTAGGGTGTGTATGTATGTGTGTGTGGTATGTGTATTATGCGTAGAAAATAGTGTGTGGAAGATATCTGTGTGATGTGTATGTGGTGTGTATGTGGTGAATGGGTGAAGTGTTTGTGTGGTATTCGTGTGTCATGCGAGGTATGTGTTTGTACTATCTGTTGCTGTGTGTTTGGTGTAGGTGTGGTGTAGCTGTGTGGTATACAAGTCACATTTGTGCCTATATGTACATTGTGTGCGATGTCTGTGTAGTTTATGTGTAGAGGAGGTGGCATCTGTCTTCTGTATATGTGGTGTAGGTTTGGAGTGTGTGGTGTGTATGTGGAGTGTGTGTGGTATATGGGAGATGGTTTGTTTGGAAATTGTGTGCTGTATATGTGTTGAGTGTGAGACACTGTGGGAGGGTTATAACTGTGGGTGTGTGAGGCATGTGTGATCTGTGTTGGATATGTTTGTGGCATATGCATGGTGAGTGTGTGGTGTATATGTGGTGTGTGTAATGTACGTATGTGTACATGGTATATGTGTGATGTAGGTGTGTATGTAGTATTAATGTGGCTAATGCGATGTGCAAGGTGTGTGGTATGTCAGGGTGTGCATGTATGTGTGTTATAAGTGTCTTGAGTGTAATGTACGTGTGGTTGTATGTGGTGTATTTTTCATAAATGTGCTGTGTTTGTGTGTTGTGTCTTTGTGTATTGTGTTATGTGTGATACATGTGTGGTGTTTGTGTGTAATTTGTGTGGTTGCATGTATTGCATGTGTGTTATATCTGTGTTGTGTATGTGATTTATATATAGTGTTTGATGTCTGTGTGTGGTGTATGTTTGGTGTGTGTTGGTATATCTGTGATGAGTGTGTGGTATACCTTTGCTAGGTGTGTATATGGTGTGGTGTGAAAGTATGCTGTGAGTACAGTGTATGTCTGGACTTTGTGAGTTGAATGTTCTGTGTGTGTAAGTGTGTGTGGCATGTGTGGTATGTATTTGGTGTATATGTGGTATGTGTGTTACATATTCCTTTGTTTTCACTTGTGGTGTTTGTGGAAATGTTATATGTGAGGAGTCTGTCAAGTATCTGTTTTATGTGTGTTGGTGGTATATTTGTGGCATGCTGTGTGTGTCTGTGTGTTGAATGTCTGGTCTGTGTCTTTGGTGTGTGTGCTGCATGTGTGGTGTGAGTGTGAGAGATGAATGTGTTTGTTCTGTGTGGTATATGTTATGTGTGTGTGGTATATATTTGGTATGTGTGTTTTCTTGGTATTGTGTGATGGGTGTGGTGTTTATGTGGTGTGTGGGTGTGGAGTGTGTGTGATGGATGTGTATTATTGTGTTGTTACTGCTTGTCTTTGTGTGGGGGTGGTGTGTGTACTAAATGCATTATTTCCATGAGCTGTATGGCTTGTGGTGTGTGTGTGTGTGTGTGTGTGTGTGTGTGTGTAATATAGGCATGGTGTATGTATTATGTGTGATGTGAGTGTGGATTCAGTGTGGTATGTGTGGTATTTGTGACATATATGTGTGGTTTCCCTGTCATGTATGTGTAGTGTTTCAGTGGCAAATGTGTGTCCTGTATTATGTATATGTGTGTTGTGTGTGTGATATATGCATGTTGTGTGTATGGTGTGTGAGACACATGTGTTCTTTGTGGTGTATATGATGTGTGTGCATGCTATTTGTGTGTGTGCTGTGTATTTTTGGTTAATAGCTGGTCTATGATTTGTGTGTGGTATACACATGGGTACACTGTATGTGTGATATTTTCTGTGTCTTCTATATGTTGTGTTATCAGTGTGATGTGTGTGGTGTATGTACATTTTGTGTGCTGTGTGCGGTGCATGTGGTAATATATGCTTAGTGTACATGTGGTGTCCATGTGGTTATATGTAGTTTGTCGTGGCAAACAGGTGTGGGAGTTTGTGTGGAATATGTGTGCTGTGTGTGGTGAGAGGTTTGTATGTCATGTGTGTGGTTTATGTGTAGTGTGTATATGTGGTATATGTGGTGCGTGTGGTATCTGTATGGTGAAGATTGGTGCATATGAGGTATGTGTGCATATGTGTGGTAGATGTGTCATACCTATGTGTTGAAATTGTGGTCCATGTGGTATGAGTGGTATAAGGGTTGCATGTCTTTTGTGTGTGTTGTGTGTGTCCTTGAAATATGTGTCTTGTATTTGTAATGTATGTGTGGTGTGTGTGGTGAAAGGGTGTTGTATGTGGTGTGGGTGCATTGTATGCTTGTCTTGTGTTTGCATGGCTTATATGTGAGGTAGGTGTGTTATATATGCAGTATAAGTGTTGCATGTGTTGCATGTGGGCATGTTGTTGATGTGTGGTGTGTGTGTAGTGTATGTGTGGAGTAAGTGTGTGCTGTATGTGCAGTGTTAGCTGGTGTGTGGGTTCAGATTGTGTTTGTGACACATATGTGGTGTGTGCATCATAATAATTCTATGTGTGTATGTGTAGTGCATGTGTGTGATACATGTGTTGTATATGAATAGTGTTGTGTTTGGGGTATGTATCCTCTGTGTGAGTTTTGCATATGTGTCGTGTGTCAGTGGTGTTTGTGTGAGGGCTGTGTTTTGCGGCAGTCTTTGTGTTTGTGTAATATACATATTGTCTGTGTCTGGTATATGTGTAGGTTGTGTCTGTGGTAAACATGTGGTCTGTGTGTGGAATGTATAGTATATATCTCTTGTGTGTGTATCTATGTGGTGTACATTTGGCCTATGTGCATTCTTTGTAGTGTGTGTGTGTATACATTGAATGTGGCATATTCCTGATAATGGTGGTTGACTCCATGGTATGTATTTGATTTGTGTTTTGTGGGGTTGTTTCTGGTGTTTCTGGTTTGTGTTGTGGGTGTGTGGTGAGTATGTATAGTCTGTGGTTTGTACGTTGTAGGTGTTGTATTTCTGATGTGTGTGTAAGTGGTGTGTGTGTGGTGTATTTGTCAAGTGTGGATTGTGTTGTATGGATTGTTATTTTATGGGTGGGGGTGTGTAGTGCATGTGCCATGTACGTGCTTGGTGTGTGTGTGCTTTCTAGGTGTGGTCTGTGAAGGGTATATGGGTGGTGTCTGGGGTATATGGGTGGTGCAGCAGTGTTGTATGTGTTGTGTGTTGATTTGCACGTGATAGATGTGTGTGGTACATTTTTCTCATGGAAGTGTGGTATGTGTAGTTGCATGTGGTGTATGTATCCTGGGTGTGCTTTCTGTGTGGTGTGGGTGCTGTTTGCAGGATATGCTTGAGGATCATGCTATATGTTTGGTGTGTGTCTAAGTATGTGTGGTGTGTGTCTGAGAATATGGTGTGTGTATCTATGATTGGAATGAGTGCTTATGTGTGGTATGCATGGAATGTGTATGTGTTGTATGGGGTGTCTGTAGTATGTACACAGTGTGTGTGTGTGTGTGTGTGTGTGTGTGTGTGTGTGGTATATGTGTGGTGTGTGCGTGCGCTTTATGTGTGTTGAGAATGTGGTATATCTATATAGTGTGTGTGTGTGTGTGTGTAATAGTTTTGGTGTGTTTGTAGTGTTTGAGTGGTGTGTCTGTGTCCATTGTGTATGTGTGGCATGTGTAGTGTATGTCTGTGGATCTATATAAATATATGGTTATTGTGGTGTGTGTGTGTGTGTGTGTGTGTGTGTGCATGTTGAAAGTACCTGGTTATTGTGTGATGAATGTGTGGTGTGTTTGTGGTATCTCTGTATGGTGTAAGGGTGTTGTGCTTGAGGTGTGTAAAGTGTGTGTGTTTGTGTGTGGCATATGTGTGCTGTACATGTGGTGAAGGTATGATATGTGCTGCATGTGTGGTATATATGTGGCATGTTGTAGTATAGATGCAGTGTGTATTTGGTATATTTGTGGTGTGCATTGTACAGAGGCAGACTGTGTGGTGTGTGTGCAGTATATGCGTGGTGTAAGAGTTCTTTTTGTGTTGTGGGTATGTGGAATGTGTGTGTGAAATATAGGTGTGGTGTGTATGTGATGTGTGTGGTGTGTTGAGGTATATGTACAACATGAGCAGTGTGTGGTATGGATTTGGTAAGGTTATTGTGTGTTTTACTTGTGGAGTGAGTGTCCCATATGTGTGGTTATTGTGTGATGTATATGTGGTATGTCTGTGATATCTCTTGTTTGGTATAGGTGTGGTGTGTTGGTGTATTGTTATGTGTGTGGTGTGTGTGGTATCTGTTTAAAGTGGTTATGATTTAAGTGTTTTTGCGTGTTTTGTATGTCTGATACGTGTGGCATATGTAGTGTGTGTGTGGTTATAATATCCGTGTGGTGTGTGTGGAGTGTGCGTGGTGTCTCAGTGCTATGTAGTTGGTTTATGTGTGTTCATGTGTGCTATAAGTATGGCATGTGAGTTGTGATGATGGTATATCTCTGATGCGTTTGTTCTCCATGTAGAGTTGTGTTTATGTGGTATTTGTGTGGCACACATGCTGTGTGTGGTGTTTGTGGTGTTTGTGCTGTGTATGCACATGTGGTGTGTGTGTATGTCTTATGTATTATGTGTGGATATGTGTGGTGTTGATATTTGTTTTGTAGATTTGCTTGTGTACATTTGTGTGTGTATTTGTTGTTTGTCAGTTATATATCTCATGAATGTTTGGCATATATGTGGGACATGTGTTGTATATGTGCTATATTTGTGGTGTATCTGTGTCATGATGGGTGAGTGTGTGCTATTTTGTGTAGTTATGCATGTGGTATATATCAGTGTGTTTCTGATATATGTATGGTATGCCTGTGTGTTCAGTGTTTGTGGTGTGTATGAGTGAGAGAGTGTGTACTATATGTACAGTGTATATGTGTTGGAAGTTTGGTATGTGAGGTATATGTGGCATGTATGTGGTGTGTATGTGTGTGTGCACACATGTGTTATATATGTGAGGTATGTGTCTGGTGTGGGTGTGATGTATGTGTGTTTCTGTGTGACATGTATGGTTTGGGCAGTGCATGTAATGTGTGTGTGTGTGTGTGTGTGTGTGTGCATGTGAATGTGCAGGTGCATGTGGGAGTGTCTGTGGTGTGTGTGGTGTGCATGTGGTATATTTGTGGTGTATGGGCAGTGTGGTGTGGTGTATGTATCATGTGCATATATTTATGTGTATTGTGTTTCTTGTGCATATACTTTGTGTGTTGAGTATAAGTGATATGACATACTGTGTATGCGTCTTTTACATGTAGGATATGAGTGGTATGGGTGTTGTGTACATGTGGTGTGTGTGTAGTTTATGTGCAGTGTGTGGTATATGTGTGATCTTTGTGTTTTTTGTGATGTGTGTAATATATATTTGTGCTGGAATGCAGCATATGGGTGGTGGGATGGAGTGGAAGTGGTGAAGGTGTGGGTTGTGAAGTGTCTGGTGGTGTGCATGGTGTCTGTTTGGTGTGTGTTTGTGTGGTATCAGTGTGGTATGTGTGCAGTGAATTTGGGTTGTCTCTGTATGTGTAGGATAGGTGTGTTATGTCTGTGATGTGTGGGAGTAAGTGTGGTGGTGTGAGTTGTGGTATATGTGGGATGTGTATGAAGTATGTGCAGAGTTTTTGTGTATGGCATCTGTGTTGTTTATCTGTGTGGTGTGTGAGGTGTATGTGTCATGTATCTGATTGTGCTTGCAGTATATGTGGGCATATTGTGTTTCTTATATGTGGTGTTTACATGTGGTATATGTGGTAAGTATGTGTGTGTGTGTGATATGTGTTTGATGTGTGTGAGTGTGGCATAGGTGAATCAAGTATGTTGTGTGTGTTGTGTATAGGTAATGTGTGTATGGTAGGGGTAGTGTGTTTTGATGTGTAGAATATGTGCGGTGTATTGTGTAATTTGTGTGCTGTATCTGTTGTTTTGGTGTGTGAGGTTTGTGTGTGTGGCATATGTGTGGTTTGTGTGTGGTGTGCATGTGTGAAGTAGATGTGTTGTATATGTGTGGGTTAAGTATAGTGTATATGTGCAATGTGTGTGTGTGTGTGTGTGTGTGTTGCAATGATGTTGTATATGTTGTGTGTGGTGTCTATTTAACATGTAGTTTGGTATAAATGTGATATGATGTGTCTGTGGTGTAACTATGGTGTGTGTGTGGCATATGTCTGTATGTGCTATATATGTGTTGTCGGTTCGGTTTGTGTGTGTTACAAATATTAAATACAGGTTATATAAATTCTGTATGTGGTCTATGTTTGCGGTTGGTAGCATGTTTGGTTTGTGTGTCGTGTGGGATATACATATGTTTGATGTTTATGGTATATGTGTGCATGTGTTTTGGCTTATAAGTCACATGTGTGTGATGTGTGTGGTATGCATGTCATATGTATGGTTAACATGTGGTTGTATGTGTTGTGTATATATATATATATAGTATGTTTGTGATGTGTGTGCCGAGTTTCCATGTGTGGTATGTTTTTGATGTATCTGTGAACTTTCACTGTATCTGTAGTTTTTTGATGTGTGGGCATTAGTGTGTATGGCCTACATGTGATAGTTGTGTGGTGTGTGTCTGCTGTTTCTGTGTGAGATATGTCTTTTGTATGTGTGGGTTAGGTGTGATTTATGTGCAGTGTGTTGTGGTGTGCATTGGTGAGTGTGGTGAAATTGGGGTGAATAGGTTAAGTGTGCATGGTGTATATTTGTCACGTGGATGGTGTATATGTGTGCTATGTGTGGTTTATCCATTGTGCATACATGGTGTAAATCTGTGTTACACTTGTATTGTTTGTGTGGTGTGTGTTTGTCTTTGATATTGTGTGGTGTGTTTGTGGTGCCTGTTTAGTGTGTGTGATGTGTATCTGTTGTGTGTTTTATGTTGGGTGATTTGTTTTATATGTATATGTGGTGTGTGAGTGTTTGGTATGTGTGTGGTTGGTGTTTGTTGTGTGTGTGTTGAGTGTGGTATATACAATCCTTGTTTGAAGTGATTGAGTAATGTGTGCAATAGTCTGTGTGTTGTGTGTGGTGTGTGTATGGTGAGTTTGTAGTTATGTGTTTTTGTGCCTTAGGGAATGGTGCATGTAAGGAATATATGCATGTCTTAGGTGTGATGTATGTGAGATATGTGTGCAATATGTGTGGTGTCTGAGTGACATATATGTATTTTGTATATTTTGATGTATTGTGGTGTGTACGTGGTGTGGTGTATGTGAACTGTTTGTGACATATTTGGTTTGTGGGTCACATGTGTGGTGTATGTGTGGTTGTTGTTTGTGGTGTGTGTGTGAATATTTGCATGTGTGGTGTGTCTGTGGTATTGGTACTTATGTGTGTGGTGTGTGTTGCTGACTGTATGCTGTGTGTGTGTGGTATATTTGTGGTATATGTGTAATGTATGTGTTGTGTATTTGTAGTGTGTGTTTGTTTGGCCTGGGCATAAAGGGTTTTTCTTTGTGGTTTATGTGAGTGGTGCATGTGGAATGTGTGTGGCATAGACGTAGAATATGTCTATTTGTATCTGTAAGGTTTTTTATTGTGTATTTGTCATATGTGTGATATTTGTGTGTGCAGTGTATCTGTGCTGTGAATGTGGTGTCTGTGTAGTTTGTGAGTGTGTGCCATATGGGTGGTTATCATATGACATATATACTGTTTGTGTGTGTGGTATATATGTTGTGTGTGGCATATGTTCTATGTGTACTGTGGTTGTACATGCATGTTATATGTGTGGTAATGCTGTATGTGTAGTGTGTGTGGCATATGCATGTTGTGTGTGTACATTGCTATATGTGTCCTAATTTTTGGTGTTTGTGTGGTGTGTGTGTTTGTGGCATGTGTATAATGTATGTGCTGTGACTTTGTGAATATGTGTTGTGGTGTATATGCTGAGACTCTTGTGTGTGGTGTCTGTGAAATATGAGTGTTGTAGGTGTGGTGCATGGGAGGTATGGGTAGTGTGTGTGGTGAAATTGTGATGTACATGTTGTATGTGTGGTGTCTATGTGGTGGTTCGGTGGAGTATATGTGGTGTGTGTGTATTGCTGTGAAAGAATAGTGTATCTGTGGGGTGTGAGTGGGGTGTATTTTGTGTGTATGGTGCATGTGTTTTCTGTGTGTGTTGTATGTATGGAAAATAAATGGAGTCTGGTATGTGTATATGGAATATGTGTTGTGTATGGTGTGCATGTGCTGAGCATGTGTGAGGTATATGTGTGGTGTATTTGTGGTGAAGGTGTGATTTTGTATGTGTGAGTGTGACGTATGTGTTCCTGTGAGTGGTATTTGTGTGGTGTATTTGGGTGTGTGTATATGTGTGTGTAGTTGAATAAGGTGTGGTGTGATGGGTGTGTGTGAATGTGAAGTATGTGTTCCTGTGAGTGGTATTTGTGTGGTGTATTTGAGTGTGTGTGTGTGTGTTGAATATGTGCAGTGTGTCTGCAGTGTACGTGTAGGGTTTGTATGTATATTGTGTGTGGATTATCTGTGGTACTCAATGAGTGCGCTGTATATATAGATCTTAGTGAGTTATGGTGTGGTGTGTGGGAACTGTTTGTTTGTCTGATATATATGAGTTGTGAACGTGGTTTATATGTGGAGTAAATGCAATGTAAGTGTGGTCTGTGGAGTGTGTGTATGTGTGTGTTGTGTGGCAGTGATTGACATATGTATGGTATGTGTGTTTAAACACACATGTCTAAGTTGTGGTGTCTTTGTGATGTAGATGTGTGGAATTGTGTGTGCAAGGTATATTAGTGAAATATATGTCTTCTGTATGTGGTACATATAAGTGTGTGGTATGTGTGGTGTAAAATTGGAGTGGCTATGTTGTGTGTCATGTATATTTGGCATGGGTGTGGTATACATGGAGTATGTGGGAGGTATACCTGTGGTGTATGCATGGCATATGTCTATGTTGTATGTGTGTTGTTTGGTGTGTGTGTCATATGTATTCATCTGTGTCATATGTATTCTGTGTGTGTAGTATGTGTGGCATGTGCATGGTGAATGTTTGGCATGTGTGTTGAATGTTTGATGATTGGCTTAGGTGCTTTCTTTCCCTGTGTGTGGTATCTGTGTTATGTGAGTGGTGTTCCTGTTGTTGTGTGCATGTGGAAACATACGTTGTGTGTCTGTGGTGTGATTTTGCTGTAGAGATTGTATGTATGGTCTTTGTGTGTGTGGGGTGACTTATGTGGTTATTTTATGGTGTATGTGTCATGTGGGTGGCATATATGTTTATAATATGTGTAGTGTGTGTGTCATGTGTGAAGTACGTGTGTTGTAGGCAAGCAGTCTCTGCATGTGTGTGTAGTATATGCATGAAAATGATTGGTGTATGTGTCTTTGTGTGTGGTATTGGTGGTGTGTGTGGTGTATGTGGTGTATGTGTTTTGAGTCTCTTCTGTGTATGTAATGTATATTTGTTTAACATATACCTTGTTTGTGTGCTGTCTCTGTGGTGTATTTGTGGCATATGTGTAGTGTGTGTGTCATATGTTTGTGGGGTGTAGGGGCATATGTGTCCTGTGTGAGGGGTATGGCATGCTGTGTGTGTTGGTATATATGTGGGATGCATGGGTTGTACATGTGGAGTTTTGCATGTGGTATCTGTGCAGTGTATGTGGGCTATGTGTCTACTGTAAGTGTAGCATTTCTGTGTATGCCTGGCTTGTTTGTGTGTCATATGTGTGGTGTGTGCATGATGTATCATGGATGTTATGGGTGTGGTGTGTGCATAAGGTATATGTGTTGTGTTTCTCTGGTGTACATAGTGTATGAGCTGTGAATGTCTGGTGTATGTGTGTGAGTGTGGTATATGTGTATATGGGAATTGTATTTGTGTGGTGTAAGTGAGGCTGTGTGTGATGTCTGGGTTTTGCATCTGTGGGGTGTGCAGTGTGTATTTGTGAATTCTGGGTGCTGTATGTGCTATATGTGTGGTGAATGTATTAATTTATTTAGCATGTATTGGATGGTATATGTGTGGGGTGTATCTGTGCTGTATGGTGGTGTAAGTCAGTTTGATTTCTCTGTGTGTTCTTTGTGTACCATGTGTGAGGTCAGTGTGTGGTGTGATGGTATAGGTATGGTGTGGGTGATGTAGAAGTGTGGTGTGCGGGGCGCCTGGGTGGCGCAGTCGGTTAAGCGTCCGACTTCAGCCAGGTCACGATCTCGCGGTCTGTGAGTTCGAGCCCCGCGTCAGGCTCTGGGCTGATGGCTCAGAGCCTGGAGCCTGTTTCCGATTCTGTGTCTCCCTCTCTCTCTGCCCCTCCCCCGTTCATGCTCTGTCTCTCTCTGTCCCAAAAATAAATAAAACGTTGAAAAAAAAAATTAAAAAAAAAAAAAAGAAGTGTGGTGTGCATGTGCTACGCGTGTGTTTGGAATAAGTGAGTTTGGTGGTTGTTCTATGTGTGATGTATGTGTGATATTTGTGTAGTATGTGAGTGGTGCTTGTGGGATGTCTGGGAGTATTTGTAGTATATGTTGTCTGTGCATGGTTTATATCGTGTGTGTTTTACAAATATGTGATGTTTGGTGTGTATGTGTTATGTATTCAGGGTGTGTGCTGACCAGTGTATGTGCATTATACGAATTCTCTGATGTGTGTGTGTGTGTGTGTGTGTGTGTGTGTGTGTGTGCATGTTTTTGGTGAATGTTGATTGGGGCATTGTGTGTGTTACACGTATATATGTATTGTGTGCTTGGTGAATGTGTGTTGGATGTGTGGTTTATCTGTGATGAACGTGTGGTGTGTGGGGAGCATATACCATGAATCTAGTGTGTTCGTTGCTGTGGTACATTTGAATGGTATGTGTGGTGTGTGTGATGTAGGTGTTATATGTGTGGTGCGTGTGTGGTGTGTGTGTATGTGTGTTTGGGTCGATGTGTCATTGTTTGGTGACACTGTTCTCAGTGTAGTGTTTATGGTGTATATGTAATGTGTCTGTTGTGTGTGTGTGATGTGTTTGTAAATTATGTTTCCTAAGTGCGATGCATGTAGAGTGTGTGTGCTGTGTGTGCAATGAAATTGTGATTTCTATATTGTGTATCCAAGGTGTATACATGGCATATGTGTGCTCTATATCTATAGTGTATGTCAGTCTGTTTTACATATGTGTTGTGAGTATGAGATGTGTGTGTGTGGTAGGTGTGGTGTGTTCTATGTCTGTGTGTAAGGTTTGTGTTGTGTTTTTGTTTGACATATGTGTGATTAGTGTATGTTTGATGTGTGTGTGTGTGTGTGTGTGTTTGTGATATGTGTGGTGTGTGAATAGTGTTTGAGTGGTGTTTGTGAGTGTGTGTGTAAATGTGTTGTCTGATGTTGGTACTGTGTGTGTGTTTGCCACATATGTGCTTGTTGGTTTATGTAAGCTTGGTGTGTGTGGGTCTGTGTGTGATGTGAGTGTGATGTGTGATGTGTGTGTTCTGTGTGGTGTGTGTAGTTTGTATCTGGTGAATATGTGAAAGATCACTTTGGTGGCCTGTGTGTTGTATGTGTATATGGAATATATGTGTGCTGCATTTGTGGTCTATATGTGAGATGTTTATAAAAATGTGTGGTATTTGTGTGATTTATGTGTAATTCTTGTGTGGTGAAGGTGGGGTGTGTTTGCTGGCTATGTAATTGTGTATGTGTTGTGGGTATGATATGTGGCACACATGTCATGTGGGTTGTGCATATGTGGATTTTGAATTTGTAGTATCTGTAGTGTGTGTGTGTGTATATAGTTCAGGATTTGGTATGTGTGGAATATGTACGGGTTGTGTTTGTTAGGTGGGTGGTGTGTTTATGTATGGGGTGTGTGTATATATGTGGTTTATAAGCAGTATGTCATTGGTGTATGTGTATTTCTGTGGGGAAAGCATGTGTGTGGAATATGTGTGCTGTGTATGTAGTGTGATGTATGTGTGGTGTTTGGTCTGTGTGATTTATGTTTTATGTATGTGATGTATGTGTGTTGTGTATTTATATGTAAGTTACTGAGGGTTGTGTACATGTGGTGTGTGTCTTTATGTGATTTCTAAGCAGGAAAGACCACATGAGAGTTCTACATAAGAAGTGTGACTGTGTGGTACTTTAGGTATGTTGTGGTTTGATTCGTAAGTGTGTTATATGTTGGGGGCTAATGCATTACACAGGCAGTGTGTAAGGATTATGTGTGCTCTTTGTGGTCTATAATGGTATGTGTCTGGTGTGTGTTTGGTGCCTAGATCTTAGTGTGTGTTAGCTACATGTTGGTTATTTTGTGGTGTATGTGAAAGAAGATGTTAGTTTGGTGTGTTAGATGAAAGATTGTTTCCACAAAGTGCTGACAGAGTTGAGTATATGGCATTTTCTGCATAGGCCCTGCTTGGGTTTTCAAACACTTCCAACTTAGTTGAACCTCAGATGTTAGTTGAGAGATGGTTTCTCTACAATGATGTTTCACAAAGTTGCATAAATGGTGCTTTCGTTATACTTCTGGGTCTAGGATTTCAACACTTCTAACTTAGCGAAATAAGATGTTAGTTGAAAGATGGTTCCCCACAGTGTTGTATCACAGAGTTGAATATATGTCACTTTCCACATATTTGCTGCATAGGTTTTCAAACACTTCTAACTCAAGTGAAAGAAAATGTTAGTTGAAAGATGGCTTCCCAAATGTGCTGTTTGACAGAGATGAGTATACGGCACCTTGTGCATAAGCCCTGCATAGGTTTTCAAACACTTATAACTTAGTTAAACGAAATGTTAGTTCAAAGAGAGTTTCCCCACAGTGTTGTTTCACAGCATTGTGTATATGGCACCTTGGTGTAGGCACCGCATGCATTTTCAAACTCTTCTAACTTATTGAAACAAGACACTAGTTGAAAGATGGTTTCCCCAAAGTCTGTTTGACAGAGCTGAGTATATGGCACTTTCTGCATAGGCTGCACACAGGTATTCAAACATGTATAACTTTGTGAAACGAGATGTTAGTTGAAAAAAGGTTTCTCCACAGTGTTGTTTCACGAAGTTGAGTATATGGCACTTTCCGCATAGCCCTGCATAGGTTTTGAAACACTTCTTACTTAGAGAAACCAGATGTTAGTTGAAAGATGGTTTTCCCACAGTGTTTCATAGAGTATATGGCATGTTCCTTGTAGGCCCCACACAGTTTTCAAACACTTTTAACTTAGTGAAACCAGATGTTAGTTGAAGGATGGTTTCCCCACACTGTTTCACGGAGTTGAGTATATGACATGTTCCATATAGGCCCCACATAGTTTTCAAAGAGATCTAACTTAGTGAAACCAGATTCTAGTTGAAAGATGGTTTCCCAACTGTGTTGTTTCCCACAGTTGAGTATATGGCACTTTCTGTGTAGATGTCACATGTTTTCATACAAATGACTTTGTGAAATGAGATGTTAGTTGAAACATAGTTTCTCCACATGTTGTATGACAGAGTTGAATATATGCCACTTTTTGCATAGGCCCTGCATAGGTTTTCAAAAACATCTAACTTAGTGAAATAAGATGTTAGTTTTTTTTCAATATATGAAATTTATTGTCAAATTGGTTTCCATACAACACCCAGTGCTCATCCCAAAAGGTGCCCTCCTCAATACCCATCACCCACCCTCTCCTCCCTCCCACCCCCCATCAACCCTCAGTTTGTTCTCAGACAAGATGTTAGTTTTAAGACAGTTTCCCCAAACTATTGTTTCACAGAGTTGAGTATATGACACTTTCTGCATACACCCTGTATAGTTTTCAAACACTTTTAGCTTAATGAAACCAGATGTTAGTTGAAACATGGTGTCACCACGATGGTGTTTAACAGAGTTCAGTAATTGGCATATTCCACGTAGGACCAGCATAGGTTTTTGAAACATTTCTAACTTAGTGAAACCAGATGTTAGTTGAAAGATGGATTCCCCACAGTGTTCTTTGACAGAGTTGAGTATATAGCACTTTCTTCATAGGCCCTGCATAGGTTTCAAACACTCTGATCTTAGTGAAACCAGTTGTTAGTTGAAAGATCGTTTTCCACAGTATTTTTTCACACAGTCGAATCTATGTCACTTTCCTCATAGTTACCCCAAAGCTTTTCAAAAACTTCTAAGTTAGTGTAACTATATATTAGTTGAAAGATGGTTTCACCACACTCTTATTTCACAGAGTTGAGTATATGGCACTTTCCTCATAGTTAGTTCCCCACTTGGGTTTTCAAAAACACTGCTAACAATGAAACAAGATGTCAGTTGATAGATGGATTCCCCACAGTGTTGTTTGACAGAGTTGAGTATATGGCAGTTTCTGCATAGGCCCTGCATCATTTCCCTACAATGATATTTCACCAAGTTGAGTAAATTGCATTTTTTTTATACTTCTAGGTGTAGTATTTGAACACTTTGTTCATCTAAGTTGGAAGTGTTTGAAAACCCATGTGGGACCTACACCAAAAGTGCTATATTCTCAACTCTTTGAAACACCGAGGGAAACCATCTTTCAACTATCATCTTGCTTCACTAAGTTAGAAGTGTTTGAAAACATGCAGAGCCTATGCATAAAGTGTCATATAATCAACTGTGTCAAACAGCACTCTGGTAAAAACACCTTTTAACTAACATTTTGTTTCACTAAGTAGAAGTGTTTGAAAACCCATGCATGGCCTACAAGGAGGTGCCATATACACAACTCTGTGAAACAGCAGTGTGGGGAAAGCATCTTTCAACTAACATCCTGTTTCACTAAGTTAGAAGTATTTGAAAACCTATGCAGTGACTATGAGGAAAGTGCCACATACCCAACTCTGTTAAGAGACACTGGGTGGAAGCCATCTGTCACATAACATCTTGTTTCATTAAGTTAGAATTTTTGAAAACCAATTCAGGGCCTATGCAGATAGTGCCTTATACTCAACTCTGTGAAACAACACTGTGGGGAAACCATCCCTCAACTAACATCTGCTTCTACTAAGTTAGAAGTATTTGAAAACCTATGTAGGGCTTACACAGAAAGTGCCATATACTTAACTCTGTGAAACAGCAGTGTGCTGAAACCATCTTTCAACCCACTCACATCTGGTTTCACTAAGTTAGAAGTGTTTCAAAAACCATGTGGGGCTTACACAGAAAGTGCCATATACTCAATGCTGTGAAAAAACACTGTGAAGAAATGATCTTTCAACTAACAACTTGTTTCACAAAGTTAGGCCTGTTGAAATCCTAGACCTAGAAGTATAACAAAAGTGCCATTTACTCAACTTTGTGAAACATCATTGTAGAGAAACTGTGTTTCAACTAACCTCTGGTTCAATGAAGTTGGAAGTGTTTGAAAACCTATGTGGGTTCTACACAGAAAGTGCCATATGCTCAACTCTGTGAAACAACACTGTGGTGAAACTGTCTTTCAACAAACATCTAGTTTCACTAAGCTAGAAGTTTTTGAAAACCTTTTTGGGGAACTATGAGGAAAATGACATACACTCGACTGTGAAAAAAATACTGTGCAGAAACAGTCTTTCAACTAACAGCTGGTCTTCCCCTGGGCTGGAAATGCTGGTTTGTCAAAGCAAAACAAGTTCATTACCTAGTTTTGTTTCTTCCCCATCCTCCTACTGATTTCTTTCAGCCTTCCTATTAGAGTGAGTTCTCATTGCTTCCTAGATAACAAAAAGGAGAATTCTCTACAACAAAAGCTTCATCAGATTGTCCTTCTGAAGTCCTTTTTCTCAATCTGGGGCAATGCTCCATGACACCTACATGTCCCCACTTCAGGCCCAGTGCTCCCTCACCTGGTGTACATTCACCTAGGCCTACTGTTTTCCAGGCTTTACCAGACACCAGGCACAACAGGGTGAAGCAGGAGAGGGGGGAGCTTCTCCATTCTCATACAGACCAGCAAGATGACAGTAAAAAATAAGTAGAACCTACTTATTGGAAAGTCAGGTGGTGATGTGTACCATGAAGAAATATAAACTCAGTAAGGAAGTTTGAGAAATTACTGAAGGCATTTGGGGAGCAGACAATGCAGTGCAGCTATATATCAGTCTGGGAGAACAGCAAGTGCAAAGACCCTGGGATCAAATGGACTACATGTGGAGAGTCCAGCTTTTTAGACTGGGTTCTGAACTTTGCCTTGAGTAGGAATTTTGCTTCCGTTGGTAATGCTAGGTTTCACTTTCATGGATAATTCACCTGCACCTGGTCACCAGTCACTTGAATTCAGCAAATTCTATTCCAGTGATTCAAACTGAAACAGAGGTCATTTTGGGTCTAGTCAGCACATGGGTATTGAGGGGCCTCCCTTGGCCCAGCACTCTGCTGATGATAAGGAGGCTGTGACATGAGCACAGCAGGCTCTCCACCATGATGACTACAGTTAATGAATTTCCTCCATTTCAGGCCCCTTCCACTGTGCCTACTCATGTCAAGTGGGTCATGACCTCTGACCCTAATTGTCACACTTTGTTGTCTATGTGCACTAATACCCAGCACTCTCCACCAATGTGTCCCCCTGCACCTCACAGTGCATATCCCAAACTGACATTCTCTCTGGCATTCATTGAGATCCATCCATTGCCTCCTCTTGCAAACAGAAGTCCCTCTCTTTGGGGTAAACCCCCAAAGTTCCATTCTCATTCCCCAAGGCCACCTCTGCCACATCCTCCAATGCATCCCCTGCAATGACTGCACTTATGAAGGAACCCCTATCATCTTTCCTTCCCCCCTTCAGTATGAAGTTGTGCCTCAACCTCTCTCTCTTTAATAAAACCCCTTGAGGAATGTACAGTTTCACACTGGGACACTGAGGGCTCATAGGCACTATTGTTGTAAATGAAAAGCAGTTTCCCAGAACGCAGGACAAACAATGGCTCCCCGAGGAGCTGAACTTATGCTATTGTGGCTATAAGATGCCAGTAAAGAAGGTCAGGCTGTAGCCCCTTCCCACTTCTCCCCCAGGTACCTCATATCTCCATACCTTGGTCTGGATGTGCTGTGCCTCTTCATGCTGTGTTAGGGCGATTGCCATTCATTCACGTACTTGCTCGTTCATTTGTCATGTATTTGGTGCCTGCTGGGTGCCAGGCTTTGGCTAGATGATAACTACTTCTGGAAATTCCAGGTTAGATGTCACTCCTTCCTTGAAGCCCTTCTTGTCCACACTTTCTCCCTGTACCCTCAGGTACATCTGTGAGCTCTGAGTGTTATGGTCATACTTTTATGATTTTTCCAGCTTGTGGGCTCTGTGATTATATATATATATGTGTGTGTGTGTGTGTGTGTGTGTGTGTATACACACATATATATATATATATATATATATATATATATATATATATATCACCTCTTATTTACCCATTCATTTGGGCTCTTTCCATAATTTGGATATTATAGATAATGGTGCTATAAACATGGGGGTGTATTTATCCCTTTGAGTCAATACTTTTGTATCTCTTGGGTAAATACCTACTAGATCAGGTGCTGGAACATAGGGTAGTTCTATCTTTAACTGTATGAGGAACCTCCATACTGTTTTCCAGAGAGGCTGCACCAGTTTGCATTACCACCAACAGTGTAAGAAGGTTACCCTTTTCAACATCCTTGCCAACACGTGTCATTTCCTCTGTTGATAATTTGAGCCATTCTTACTGGTGTGAGGTGATATATCACTGTCATTTTAATATGTATTTCTCTGATGATGAGTATTTCCTATCTGCTTGCCATCTGTGTTATTTGGGAAAATGTCTATTCATGTCTTTTGTCCATTTGTTAACTGGCTTATTTGGTTTTTGCCTGTTGAATTTTGTAAGTTCTTTAGAGATTTTGGATACTAACCCTTTATCAGATATGTCATTTGCAAATATCTTCTCACATTCCACAGGTTGCCTTTTAGTTTTGTTGATTGTTTCTTTCACTGTGCAGCAGAAGCTTTTTATTTTGATAAAGGCCCAAAAGTTTATTTTTGCTTTTGTTTCCCTCGCCTTAGATGACATGTCTGCTAAGAAGTTGCTAGAGCTGACGTCAAACAGCTTACTGCCTGTGTTCTCCTCTAGGATTTATATGGCTTCCAGTCTCACATATAGATCTTTAATCTATTTTGAATTTATTTTTTATTTGGTGTAAGAAAGTGGTCAAGTTTCATTTTTGCATGTTGCTGTCCAGTTTTGCCAGCACCATTTGTTGAAGACACTAATTTTTTTATATTGGATGTTCCTTCCTGCTTTGTTGAAGATTAACTGACCATAGAGTTATGCATCCATGTCTGGGCTTTCTATTCTGTTCCACTGATCTATGTTGTGCCAGTACCACACTGCTTTGATCAATTTGGTTTTGTAATATAATTTTAAGTTCAGAACTGTGATGCTTCCAGCTTTCCTTTTCTTTTCCAAGTTGTTTTGGCAATTTGGGGTCTTTTGTGGTTTATAAAAATGTTATTAATGTTTGTTCTACAATGTATAAAATGCTTTTGGTATTTTGTAGAAGTTATATTAAATATGTAGATTGCTTTGGGTATGTAGACATTTTGACATTTGTTCTTACAATTAATGGTGTGGATCATCTTTCCATTTCTTTTTGCCATCTTCAGTTTCTTTCTTCAGCATTTTATAGTTTTCAGAGTTTAGATTTTTAACTTCTTTGGTGAGGTTTATTCCTAGGTATTGTATGTTTTTTTGTGCAATTGTAAATGTGTTGATTTCTTGATTTATGTTTCTTTTGTTTCATTATTGTTGTTTAGAAATGGAACAGATTTCTATATGTTGAATTTCTATCCTGCAATTTTACTGAATTTGTGTATCCATTCTAGCAATTCTTTTGGCAGAGTCTATCAGGTTTTCTATATAGAATAATATGTCATCTGCAAAGACTTCAAGTTTAGCTTCTTCCTTGCCTGTTTGAATGCCTCTTATCCTTTGTGTTGTATGAGAGCTGTGGATAGGACTTCCAGTATTATGTTAAAGAACACTGGTGTGTTCCTGAAGGTCATGTTCCTGACTTTTGGGAAAAAGCTCTCAGTTTATCCCATTGAGCATGATATCACCTCTGGGCTTCTCATATATGCCTTTTATTATGTTGATGTATATACCTTCTTACACTACTTTAATGATAGTTTTCATCAAGAATGGATGCTGTACTTTGTCAATGCCTTTTATGCATCTATTGAAAGGATCATGTGATTCTTACCATTTTTTATTAATGTGATATATCATGTTGATTGATTTTCAAATATTGTATCATCCTTGCAGCTGAGCAATAAATCCCATGTGACCATGGTGAATGAGTTTCAATGTACTGTTGGTTGCAGTTTGCTAGTATTTTATTGATAATTTTTGCAACCTTGTTCATCAGGGATATTGGCCTGTAATTTTCTTTTTTAGTGGAGCCTTATCTTGTTCTGGTAAGAGGATACTGCTGGCCCCATTGAATGTATTGTGAATTTTTCCTTCTATTTTTTGAAATAGTTTGAGAAGAATAGGTATTAACTCTTCTTTAAATATTTGGTACAATTCACCTGTGAAGGAATCTGGTCCTGGACTTTTGTTTGTTGAGATGTTTTTGATTACTGATTCAATTTCTTTGCTGGGTACAGGTCTATTCAGGTTTTACATTTCTTCTTATTTAGTTTATATGTTTCTAGGAATGTATCCATTTCTTCCAGGTTGTCCAATTTGTTGACATATAGTTTTTCATAAGATTCTCTTATAATTGTTTGTATTTCTGTGGTATTGGTGGTTATCTCTCCTGTCTCATTTGAGATTTTATTTGAGTCCCTTTTGTTTTACTTTTGGTAAGTCTGGAAACGAGTTTATCAATTTTATTAATTTTTTTCAAAGTTCTGTTTCGTCATTTTGGGTAGTCCCTGGGGTGGCTCCCAACTACAGGGCACTTCCCTTGTGCTGTCAGGAGTAACTTGTGTTGGTGGGCAGGGCTGCAGTCACACCTGATGTCTGTCCCCAGCCTACCGCTGGGGCCACAGTCAGAGTGGTGTGTATCTTATGTTCCCCTCTCCTGGGGGCAGAACTCATTGTGGAGTGGTGTGGCCCCTGTCCAGGCTACTTGCACACTGCCAGGCTTCTGGTGCTGCTTTGATGGGATCTGGTGTATTAGCTGGGGTGGATCTGCGAGGTGCACAGGGGCAGGGAGGGCAGGCTTAGCTTGCTTTGCTGTTGGTGGTCCCCTGCAGGAGGGGCCCTGCAGCACTGGGAGGAAGGGAGACCTGTTGGAGGGATGGATCCACAGAAGCACAGTGTTGGGTGTTTGCACGGAGCAAGTTCGGTGATGAGAACTGGTCCCCTTTGGGATTACAGCTGGGGGATGGGAAAGGGAGATGGCGCTTGCCAGCGCCTTTGTTCCCCTGCCAAGCAGAACTCTTCTCAGGCTCAACAAATCTTCCTCCTGGTGTCCTCTCGCCCTCCTGCTCTCCAACCAGAGCTGTTGACTTTTAACATTCCAGATAAGTCCCTCTGGCTGTCAGAACTCACGAAGTCCAGCCCCTCCGGTTTTGCAAGCCAGATTTCAGGGGCTCTGCCTTGCCGGGTGGGCTGCCCCTCCACTGCCCCGCCTCCCACCCGCCAGTCCAGGTAGTGCACACCACCTCTCTGCCCTTCCTACCCTCTTCTGTGGGCCTCTTGTCTATGCTCAGCTCCGGAGAGTCTGTTCTGTTAGTCTTCTGGCAGTTTTCTGGGTTATTTAGGCAGATGCGGGTGGAATCTAAGTGATCAGCAGGACAAGGTGAGCCCAGCATCCTCCTACGCCACCATCTTCCTTGCAAACCTAATTTATTTTCAAAGAACCAGCTCCTGGCTGCATTGATCTGTCCTATTGTTTCTATATCACTTACTTCTCCTCTACTTCTTATTATTTCTCTTCTTCTTCCGGCCATAGGCTTCATTATTTGTTCTTTTTCTAGCTCATTTATGTGTGAGTTTAGGTTATTTATTTTAGACTTGGTCCTGTATTGCTATATACTTCTCTCTTAGGATTGCTTTTTCTGAGTCCCAAAGGTGTTGTACTGTTGTATTTTCATTTGTTTCCATGCATTCTTTAAATTTCTTCTTTGATTTCCTGGTTGGCCAATTCCTTGTTTAATAGCATGTTGTTTAAACTCTGTGTATTTGTGGCCTATCCAAATGTTTCTCTTGTGGTTGTCTTCAATTTCATAGTGTTATGGTCAGAAAACAGGCATGTTGTGGCCAGGTGGCTCAGTTAGGTGTCCAACTTCAGCTCAGGTCATGATCTCACCATTTGTGGGTTTGAGCCCTGTGTTAGGCTTTGTGCTGACTGCTTAGATCCTGGAGTCTGCTTCAGATTCTGTGTCTCCCTCTATCTCTGCCCCTCCCCTCCTCATGCTCCATCTCTCTCTCTCTCTCTGTGTCTCTCTGTCTCTCTCTCTTTCAAAAATAAACACTGGGGTTCCTGGGTGGCTCAGTTGGTTAAGTGTCTGACTTCAGCTCAGATCTCATGATCTCATGGCTTGTGAATGTGAGCCCTGCATCTGGCTCTTTGGTGGCAGCTCACAGCCTGCAGCCCACTTTGGATTCTGTCTCCCTCTCTCTGCCCCTCCCCTGCTCACACTTTGTCTCTCTTAAAAATAAACATTAAATTTTTTTAAATAATTAAACATTAAAAAAATAAAAAAGGAAACAGGCATGTTATGATCTCAATCTTTTTGCACTTGTTGAGGCCCAATTTGTGACCTAGTATGTGGTCTATTCTGGAGAATGTCCCATGTGCTTTTGAAAAGAATGTCAAAATGTTAGGATGTTATCTTCTGAATATATCTCTTAAACCCATCTGGCCCAGTTTGTTATTCAATGACATTTCCTTGTTGCGTTTCTGCTTAGATGATCTCTCCAGTGATGGAAGTGAGGTGTTAACATCCACTAAAATTATTGTATCAATATCAGTGGTTTACTTAATGTTGTTATTGTTTTATATATCTGGGTGCTCCCACCTTGGGTGCATAAATACTTAAAATTTTTACATCTTCTTGTTGGATAGATGCCTTTATTATAATAAAGTGCCTTTTGTCATGTCTTGTCACTATCTTTGGTTTAAAATCTAGTTTGCCTGATACAAGTATCATTACTCCTACTTTGTTTGCACCTCTATTTCCAGGACCAGTGTTACACCATTCCTTCACTTTCAATCTGCAGGAGTCTTTAAGTCTAAAATGAGTGTCTTGTAGGCAGTATAGATCTTGTTTTTGTTTTTGTTTATCCATTCTGACACCCTATGTCTTTTGATTAGATCATCTTGATTTGATCATTCAGGGTAATAATTGCTAGATATGTATTTAGTGTCATTTTATTACTCATTTTGTTATTGTTTCTGGACATTTTCTCTGTTGCTTTCTTGTCTTTATCAGTTTTCTTCTTTCCTTTCCACTCAGAGTCCCCTTTAATATTTATTTCAGGGCAGGTTTAGTGGTAACAGACACCTTTAGATTCTGTTCGACTGGGAAATTTTTCATCTCTCTTTCTATGCGAAATGATAGCCATGCAGGATAGAGTGTTCTTGGCTGAATAGTTTTCCCCTTCAGCACTTCGAATCACTTAGATCTCTGGCCATGACATCATCTTGATCTTTCATTTGAGATGAGTTCCTTTGTCTAGGAACTTGGCTTTAATTGCCTTTAATCAGTCAGGTACTGTGTGGAATGAGAAATTTGATTCAGTGTTTTCATATTTCATTACAAACAATGGTACTAATTATGATAATGATGAGTAAGAACATCAGCGGTAATTTGGAGTACCACAAACTCTAGGAATTTCCACCTTGCTAAAGTCCATCCTGTGCTGGACTTCAGTGAGAGCCAATCAATTATTAACTCCATTTTCTTTTCAACCAAAAAACCATCTGGTCATCCTCGGAGCAGGCACCAAGTGACAGCCAGCTGTTGAGAAGGTCACTAGTAAGTATCCTAGGACCTCACCGGGATGACTGAACTCATGCACATGGCCTCCCAAAGTAGACCTCCAGCAGCATGTCCAGATATGCTCCCATGAACATTTCCCATGGAATTCTGGAAAAAACTATCAACAGGTGACAGGTAAACAGAACAACCTGTGAAGATGGCACTAGAATGGGTCTGTGACCCAAGGTGATGAGAGTGGACCACCAGGTGACTGTGGGCCCAAGGCTTCAAGTACTCATTGATGGCAAGACAGGTAGGCTCCTCATATTAGCCATCCTGAGAAGGGCCCCAGCTCTGGAGAGGAGACTTGTAGTAATTTTGATGTTCTCACAACTGGAATCTATGTGGAAAGGTGGGAGTTCTGGTGCCTTCCTTGTACCTCCATGGCAGGTCCCCAGCTCTAGGTGAGGTTTGGAAATATTGGGAAATGAAAAATGACCACTGGGACCATAAAGAAGGGCACAGGAGCCAGACCTATGTCTTCTTGTGCCCAGCAGCCCCAGTAGGACCCTGTGTGCAGAAGGTCCTAGAGCATGTGGGTTGACCTTTGCCTGCCACCCCAGTGACCTGGAATCACAATGCTGGCCTAGCACTGCACCCTTCTCCAGAGCCACCCTCAGGTGGGTGGATAGTGCACCAATCCTCTGACACCACAGTAATGATCCTGCTAGTGATGCCAGGCTCCTGGACCTCTGCTTCCCTTTCTGCACTGAAATCTTATCCCTTGTTCATTTCCCTGGAGCTCTGGAGGACAAAGCTACCTAAAAGCATCCACCAGGTATCCACAACACCTGAGCAATCATGATCAGGAAGGACATGGATCACTTCTGCTTGAGCCTCGGATCTTCTTCCCAAGCCAAGGACACATGAAGTGTCTCAAGCAAGATCCTGGGTGCCTCTGAAGCAAACCTCATGGCCTGCAAGGTGTGACCCTGGAAGCCTTGGAAATGGACTTGGAAATGTTTTCCAGGAGGTCCTGGGGATGGTAATTTTTGGAGAGATGTTTGCTAAAAAGGTTAGAGTCTCCTGAGTAGAATCTCATGCCTACTGGGACTACTTCCAAGCTCTGGAGGAACATAAAAAATTTCCCAATGCCATGGGAAAGAAGAGGAGGAAATCCCTTCAGAGGCTTCTCAGAGCAAGAGGAGTTGTTTCCAGGCTCCCAGTGGCCTTGGGAAATCTACAGGGGCACGGGCAGGCATGGACTGCAAAATTGAAACCATGAAAGTACTTGAAAAATTGTGTATTTATCATATTTATTTCATAATTCCAGTGTGGAGAACTTTCAAAACATTTTTTAAAACCACTTAGAAGTCATAAGGGAAAGATTGATAAGCTTGACCATACAGAATGTTTGTAATAAATAATCATTAAGTGGGACCAGGGAAGTAAATTGCAGCACATCCATACAATGCAATACTATCCATTTTTGGTTTATTTATACCATTATAATGAGATAGATCTGTAGGTTCTGAGATAGAAACATGTTCATGAACTGCTAAATGAATATAGCAAGTGCTAGAATTGTCAAAGTGTAGACAGAAAAAAAAACATGAAACTTTTTCAAACTTCTATGGAAAGGCAAGGAATTGGAATAGCTTAAACATTTGTGAAGGACAAGAATAAAGTCTTTCCTATATCCTGGTGTCAACAGTCAAAAACAACACTGGCTTCATAAACTATAAGCCACACTTCCCCCTGTCTGCTGTCTCCTACTTACAGTCCTCTGGCAGGCAGCTGACATCCCAGCCCCTCTACCTCCCAGCTACTTTAAGGCCCAAGTGAACTGGGAGCCAGTAGGACCCTGAATCTTCAGGGTCCCTGTGTCCTCAGCCTTTCCCTTCATACTGGGAGCCCCAGGCAATTCATTCATCTGCCTCAGCCGTCCAGGTCTGGTGCTACCTGTCCCGACCTACACTAAGTGTAGTCCTTCAGTCCAGGAGCCTTGGGCTGCATTCCCAAGGGAAGTTTATTCCTTTGCAGAGCACATAGGAGGGAAGGGTTAACTTTTTGCACCTGGACCCACCATATAGACATTGTGTGCTTTCAACTACCAGTAACCCAAACTTACAGAAGTCTTGGGTTTGTTGGCACAGCCATGGCCATTGCTCTCTCCAAACATGAAGGCACAATAGCAAGTTCAGGAGTGCCAGAAGGAAAGGGGAGATACACACACACACACACACACACACACACACACACACACACACTGATGGTTAATTGGTATTCTTGCCAGGACCTGCAGTGGTGGCAGCAGAAAAGTATTCTTTTAGTTAAAGCAAACTAGCTAAATTTTATTTGCTATTTACTTTATTTTTTATTTTTATTTTTTTAATATATGAAATTTATTGTCAAACTGGTTCCCATACAACACCCAGTGCTCATCCCAAAAGGTGCCCTCCTCAATACCCATCACCCACCCTCCCCTCCCTCCCACCCCCCATCAACCCGCAGTTTGTTCTCAGTTTTTAACAGTCTCTTATGTTTTGGCTCTCTCCCACTCTAACCTCTTTTTTTTCCCCTTCCCTTCCCCCATGGGTTTCTGTTAAGTTTCTTAGGATCCACATAAGAGTGAAACCATATGGTATCTGTCTTTCTCTGTATGGCTTATTTCACTTAGCATCACACTCTCCAGTTCCATCCACGTTGCTACAAAAGGCCATATTTCATTCTTTCTCATTGCTATGTAGTATTCCATTGTGTATATAAGCCACAATTTCTTTATCCATTCATCAGTTGATGGACATTTAGGCTCTTTCCATAATTTGGCTATTGTTGAGAGTGCTGCTATGAACATTGGGGTACAAGTGCCCCTATGCATCAGTACTCCTGTATCCCTTGGGTAAATTCCTAGCAGTGCTATTGCTGGGTCATAGGGTAGGTCTATTTTTAATTTTCTGAGGAACCTCCACACTGTTTTCCAGAGTGGCTGCACCAACTTGCATTCCCACCAACAGTGCAAGAGGGTTCCCGTTTCTCCACATCCTCGCCAGCATCTATAGTCTCCTGATTTGTTCATTTTGGCCACTCTGACTGGCGTGAGGTGATATCTGAGTGTGGTTTTGATTTGTATTTCCCTGATAAGAAGCAACGTTGAACATC
Source organism: Herpailurus yagouaroundi (assembly GCF_014898765.1). NCBI lineage: Eukaryota > Metazoa > Chordata > Mammalia > Carnivora > Felidae > Herpailurus > Herpailurus yagouaroundi. The sequence goes on along the minus strand of NW_024412445.1, from coordinate 243,767 downwards.
TTTTCATGTGCCTATTGGCCATCCGGATGTCTTCTTTAGAGAAGTGTCTTTTCATGTTTTCTGCCCATTTCTTCACTGGGTTATTTGTTTTTCAGGTGTGGAGTTTGGTGAGCTCTTTATAGATTTTGGATACTAGCCCTTTGTCCGATATGTCATTTGCAAATATCTTTTCCCATTCCGTTGGTTGCCTTTTAGTTTTGTTGGTTGTTTCCTTTGCTGTGCAGAATCTTTTTATCTTCATAAGGTCCCAGTAATTCACTTTTGCTTTTAATTCCCTTGCCTTTGGGGATGTGTCGAGTAAGAGATTGCTACGGCTGAGGTCAGAGAGGTCTTTTCCTGCTTTCTCCTCTAGGGTTTTGATGGTTTCCTGTCTCACATTCAGGTCCTTTATCCATTTTGAGTTTATTTTTGTGAATGGTGTGAAAAAGTGGTCTAGTTTCACCCTTCTGCATGTTGCTGTCCAGTTCTCCCAGCACCATTTGTTAAAGAGACTGTCTTTTTTCCATTGGATGTTCTTTCCTGCTTTGTCAAAGATTAGTTGGCCATAAGTTTGTGGGGCTAATTCTGGGGTTTCTATTCTATTCCATTGCTCTATGTGTCTGTTTTTGTGCCAATACCATGCTGTCTTGATGACAGCTTTGTAGTAGAGGCTAAAGTCTGGGATTGTGATGCCTCCTGCTTTGGTCTTCTTCTTCAAAATTACTTTGGCTATTCAGGGCCTTTTGTGGTTCCATATGAATTTTAGGATTGCTTGTTCTAGTTTCGAGAAGAATGCTGGTGCAATTTGGATTGGGATTGCATTGAATGTGTAGATAGCTTTGGGTAGTATTGACATTTTGACAATATTTATTCTTCCAATCCATGAGCAGGGAATGTCTTTCCATTTCTTTAAATCTTCTTCAATTACCTTCATAAGCTTTCTATAGTTTTCAGCATGCAGATCCTTTACATCTTTGGTTAGATTTATTCCTAGGTATTTTATGCTTCTTGGTGCAATTGTGAATGGGATCAGTTTCTTTATTTGTCTTTCTGTTGCTTCATTGTTAGTGTATAAGAATGCAACTGATTTCTGTACATTGATTTTGTATCCTGAAACTTTGCTGAATTCATGTATCAGTTCTAGCAGACTTTTGGTGGAGTCTATCGGATTTTCCATGTATAATATCATGTCATCTGCAAAAAGCAAAAGATTGACTTCATCTTTGCCAATTTTGATGCCTTTTATTTCCTTTTGTTGTCTGATTGCTGATGCTAGAACTTCCAACACTATGTTAAACAACAGCAGTGAGAGTGGGCATCCCTGTCGTGTTCCTGATCTCAGGGAAAAAGCTCTCAGTTTTTCCCCGTTGAGGATGATGTTAGCTGTGGGATTTTCATAAATGGGTTTTATGATCTTTAAGTATGTTCCTTCTATCCAGACTTTCTCAAGGGTTTTTATTAAGAAAGGGTGCTGGATTTTGTCAAAGGCCTTTTCTGCATCGACTGACAGGATCATATGGTTTTTCTCTTTTTTTTTGTTAATGTGTTGTATCACGTTGATTGATTTGCGAATGTTGAACCAGCCCTGCAGGAATGAATCCCACTTGATCATGGTGAATAATTCTTTTTATATGCCGTTGAATTCGATTTGCTAGTATCTTATTGAGCATTTTTGCATCCATATTCATCAGGGATATTGGCCTGTAGTTCTCTTTTTTTACTGGGTCTCTGTCTGGTTTAGGAATCAAAGTAATACTGGCTTCATAGAATGAGTCTGGAAGTTTTCCTTCCCTTTCTATTTCTTGGAATAGCTTGAGAAGGATAGGTATTATCTCTGCTTTAAACGTCTGGTAGAACTCCCCTGGGAAGCCATCTGGTCCTGGACTCTTATTTGTTGGGAGATTTTTGATAACCGATTCAATTTCTTCGCTGGTGATGGGTCTGTTCAAGCTTTCTATTTCCTCCTGATTGAGTTTTGGAAGAGTGTGGGTGTTCAGGAATTTGTCCATTTCTTCCAGGTTGTCCAATTTGTTGGCATATAATTTTTCATAGTATTCCCTGATAATTGTTTGTATCTCTGAGGGATTGGTTGTAATCATTCCATTTTCATTCATGATTTTATCTATTTGGGTCATCTCCCGTTTCTTTTTGAGAAGCCTGGCTAGAGGTTTGTCAATTTTGTTTATTTTTTCAAAAAACCAACTCTTGGTTTCGTTGATCTGCTCTACAGTTTTTTAGATCCTATATTGTTTATTTCTGCTCTGATCTTTATTATTTCTCTTCTTCTGCTGGGCTTAGGCTGCCTTTGCTGTTCTGCTTCTATTTCCTTTAGGTGTGCTGTTAGATTTTGTATTTGGGATTTTTCTTGTTTCTTGAGATAGGCCTGGATTGCAATGTATTTTCCTCTGAGGATTGCCTTCGCTGCGTCCCAAAGCGTTTGGATTGTTGTATTTTCATTTTCGTTTGTTTCCATATATTTTTTAATTTCTTCTCTAATTGCCTGGTTGACCCACTCATTCGTTAGTAGGGTGTTCTTTAACCTCCATGCTTTTGGAGGTTTTCCAGACTTTTTCCTGTGGTTGATTTCAAGCTTCATAGCATTGTGGTCTGAAAGT